>NW_025765025.1:0-292546 GCF_003918875.1 Haliotis rubra
GTCTCTTCTTTAACGACTCTGTATACTTGAGCATAGATTCCTGCTCTTCCTGGTTCTATGTCAAGACCAAAGGCCAAATCAATGGGAAGTCTTGGTGCCAGTCCGAACATAAGAAAGTATGGAGTGCTTCGTGGACTCATGCCTTGTACAGTTGTGCATGCACTAAGGGCGCTACCTGTGTCTTCCACCTTCTTAGATTCTGGATCCAGTGTTCCTGCATATTTAACAGAGTTCTGTTAAATCTTTCGCACATGCCATTGCCCATTGGGTGATAGGGTGTAGTAGAGGACTTGTCACTCCTAGTAACTTGGCAGAGCTCAGTCATCAGATTTCCAAACAAACCTTTTGTCTGAATGGATCCTCTTCGGCAAGCCGTAGTGACTGACAAAGTTGTTAAATAACAGATCTGCTGTAGTTTTGCGGGAGGTGTTCTTTGCAAGGACAAAGCTTGGGCGTATCTAGTAAAGCGGACTTGTGATTAGGTAAAGGCCATGCTGTCCTCCCTTTGATGATTCTGTAGGGTGAGAAAATCCATGCATACCGACTCAAGTGGTTGGGCTTGTCTCGATGTTTACTAATGGGGGCTCTGTCAGTAGTCTCTTCCAAGCCTTTGATACACCGTTCACAGGCCTTTAGATGCATGTCAACATCATGTGCCATGCCTGGCCAGAAAAATCGCTTCTTCAGTAGGGAAAAGTGTCCTTGTCTCTCCCAGGGTGTCCAACGTTGTCATGCAAGTTACGAAGGGCTGCTCATCTACATCTGGAAGGTAAGACCAGTTGTTCCTGATCAGTGTCCTCTTGACAGGTAATTCTGTATAAAACTCCATGCTTGATTCTCAAAATGATGGTAGTTCTTTAGCACAGGAAGTCATTTCCTTGTCTCCAATGTATTGAGTCCTGTCGGGTTTCTGTCCAGCTTCGAGACTATCCATAATTGTAGCTATAGCTGGGTCTCTATGTTGAGCACTGCTCCATTCCTTGGCATTGTTGTGACACTTGTCATCAAATACTCCTGGAGCCATCATCACCTATTGCATCAGCATCCAAGCACATTGTTTCAACCAAGCTGGAGACCTGAACTTTGTTACACAGATTGCACTCACTAGATCCGTGGTTAGTTCTTCTGTGTCAGTGTTGTCACTCTTTTTAGGTAATCTAGACAATGCATCTGCATCTGAGTTACCTTTTCCTGGTCTGTAGGTGATGGTGAAGAAGTTATAATTTGACAAGGCTGCCAACCATCTGTGTCCAAGTTGCATCCAGGTGAGCTGTTGTCAAAACGTAGGTGAGTGGATTATTATCTGTGAGCATTACGAAACTGAAACTGTTTCCATAGAGATAATCATGAAATTTTTCAGAGATGGCCCCATTTCAAGCATAAGAATTCCAACTTGTGTGCTGAATAATTCCTTTCTGATCTACTCAACCTCTACTGGCATACGCTATCACCCGTTGTTTTCCTCCGTCTTCTTGGTACAAAACAGCTCCAAGGCCTTGTGTACTTGCGTCCGTATGCAGTTCAAATGGTTTGGAGAAGTCAGCATATCCCAATACTGGTGGGGTAGAAGACAAGTCTTCAACTGGTTGAAAGCTTCTTCTTGTGCTGATCCCAATACAGTTCCTGTGGAATATCTGATTTGGTAGTTCTGTGCTTCTTTGAAGATGTCTTGGGCAGAAGGTCTGATAGTGGTCTGGCAATCTTGGAGAAATCTTTGACGAATTTCCGATAATAACCAGCAGATCCAAGAAGGCGTCTTATTTCCTCTGGGTGGGTGGGGTGGCCACTGTCTGATCTTTTCAACCTTGTCTGGGTCCAGCTTCTATTCCATCCTCTGATACAATAATATATCCGACGTAACGTACCTTTCGTCTTGAGAAAAATTTGCATTTTTTCGGGGCAAGCTTAAGTCCACATTCCTGAAGACGTCTGAAGACAAGTTCAAGCCGTTCTACATGCTCCTGATAGTTCTTAGAAAAGATTATGAGATCGTCCAAATATATCAAGCAAATCTTCAAGTGAAGTCCCTCCAAGCATTTTTCCATGAGTCTTTGGTATGTGGCTGGAGCGTTAGATAATCCAAAAAGGCATTCTGTTATATTCATAAAACCCTAAGGGGCCCACTGTGTGCTGTTCTCTGTTTATGTTCTTCTGCCATCTCAACCTGATGATATCCGCTTTTCATGTCAAGAACAGAGAAGTACTTCATCCCTCTCCCAGACAATCAAGAAGTTCTTCAATTCGCGGGAAGGGGCATAACTGTCCTTAATGGTGCGACGGTTCAGCACGCGAAAATCTATACATAGTCTCAATCGTCCATCCTTGCGCTTAGCCAAAAACAACATTAGAGGCCAATGGACTATGTGAAGGTCATAATCACGCCAGCAGCCAGAAGATCTTGAAGATGACTCTTTACTTCACTGTACATGCCGGGCGGAATTCGACGGTGTCTCTGTTTAAATGGAATGTCATTTTGTAATTCTATCCTGTGTGTTCAACCATAGTTGAGTGTCCTAAATCATCATCCCGTTTTGAGAAAATATCTTTAAACTTCATGATAAGTTCAAGTCCCTGTGCTATCTCCTCTCTTGTTAATCCATCCTGCTCAACTTCCATTTGCTCCAGTAAATTGTCAGAGTCCACAGGTTGTCCAGGGTGATAACCTTTCTATAGTAACAGGTTGCAGTTCACAGATGACAGCTTTGGGGTGTATAACAGCTGTCTGTGTAGTGATATTTTGACACAAGTATCTCTATTTCCTCTGGATGATGGTAATCATAAGTAACAAGCGCTGGTGCAATATCCAGATCAGTTGATACAGATGAAGCTACGGTAGCCTGTAGGAGGGCACATACTTGACGGTATGGAATCCCATGACTCAACTTTCACTGTCCTTTGATGCTGACTGTGTGGTTAGCCGGTATGGAAATACTTTTGTATTCAGCACATTTGACAAGTCCTAACTTTCCTCCATTCTTAGTCAACTCCCTGTCCTGATGACCAAATTTCTAAATGTCAAATACCATGGTGTATACAAGTCACCCTTTGAAGAAATCTGGTTCCATTAAAGCTCTTGCATTCTTCCAACAGATATAAAAAGGACATTAGTTCCCAATAAGACAGGTACCCTACAGTTGTATCTAGTATCCGGGACAACTAAGCAAGTAAACATGATGTTTCTGTATCTTTATTATGCCACAACCAATAGGTTTGATGTTAACTTCCACGAATCCTTTATATGGCAATGACGATCCTCCGGCGTGTTCAATATCCAACATGCAGTCTAAGGCTTGTATAGGTATATGACTGAGATGGCTTTTATAGAATGATTCCGATACAAAGGACACAGTTGCTCCGGTATCCAATAACGCTCTCACAGAAATATTTTCAACCTGTATTTTAACTTCATTTGAATGTCCAACTAATCTGTCCATTAACAGCTTTCCTCGGGGTTGTGATCCTAGGCCTGATAGTCCCCTTGCCCATAGGCCTGTTCCAGTTTAAAGGTTTGCGGCATGGCGATCCAACCCTAACTCGACAGCCATAAGCAAGGTGACCAGGGTACCCACATCTCCAACAGACTGGTTCCTGAGACTGAGCAGAAGACTGGTCTGTGTGTACTGTAGATGGTGAATGAGAAGTAGCCTGTTGTGGTACCATAGGAGGAGCATATGATACTCTACTTGGACCGGTATCTGACCAACCTTCATTTCCATGTTTATATTGACCTCTGCCTCTGTTTCTATCATATCTTTCTCTGAAGGATGTAGATGCAGGTGCCTGTTGGTTATGATGAACAAATGAGGAAGGCTGTAGCTGCTGTATCTGAGCAGTCATGTGCTTCTGTTGTTCCTTCATATCAGCAAACTCCGAGTACATCTCCTTAAACATAGACTTAATCTCAGAAAGATCCTGACTAGATGAGTCTGTGACTGAGGCTTTTTAGCTGTATGAGCTGTGGCTTGTTTGACCTTTACCTTTGGGTGCGTCAGCTGTGTTTCGTTGTAGATCAAACTCCATTTCCTGAGGCATAAACGAAGATCATCAAAGTTTTGATTGACTCATACTTGTATCCAGCCAAACTTTTAAGAGCTGGATTAAGTCCATCCAATAATCTTGTCCTCAACATTTCATCCTGTTCTACTGGTGGTATTGACTTTGCTCTGCTAACTGATAGAGTAACCTTTCCAAGCGACAACTCCATGCTGAGACATCCTCGTTTTTCTCCTTGACCAGTACTGTAAAACTTGGACATAAGTACAGAACTCCTTCTAAGTGTCCCAAAAGCACTCTTAAGCTTCGATAATATGTCTGATGTGGTGGCCTTTAGGTCCCAGTTTCATGACAGCTAGAGCTGCTTCTCCTTTAAAGGGATCTTCTGATGGCTTGTGTAGGATTGTACCCTTGGAATAGGTCTGTGTGTCCAATAAGCAATCCACGTCATAGTGCCACAAGTCATACTCTGCGTCCTTACCAGGCTCTCCACTGAAGAAAGGTAATTTAGGAAGTTATGATAGGTCACTGCAGACGCTTTGGTTTCAGATTCTGGGTTTACTCCCTCGGGTTCCTTCTTAATGACAGGTGCTATGTCCTGCTGTGCTAATCCTTGAATCCAATACTTGAAATCCTCAGGTGAGTCAGATTTAGGTTTGAATCCTGCCTTTCGAAAGGCCTCCACCATGTTATCGAGTTCCTCCTTGTTGAACTCCATCGTGAATGAATGCGCTGTATTCACTGAACGTGAAATGCAAACACTCTTACGAGAAACAACTGTTGTGTTTGAAGTACAAGGTATATGGCATACCAATGCGTAGTAGCAAAGAAAGATGAATAACACACTACATGTACGATGTAGTGGAGAAGTAAAAGGTAAATACGTAGGTAAGTACTATATGAAAGGTAATGTGTACCTGTGGTGAAGAGCTTATAGTACTTAATAAATAATATGAGTATCAGAAGCGAAGTGTAGACTTGCAGTGATACAAAGAAGGAAAACGGTAAACGTTAAGTTCGACACGGATAAGAGAGAAGCAGAACCGTAGAGTACGACGCGAAGCAGCAGATTCAAGCACAGCGCGGGCAAACGAATAACCTGTTCAGTACCAAATGAATAAACAGCAAAGACAATCTATCAACACATCATTTAAGAAAAACCCAAACTACAAATGCCCAATGAACTATGACATGTATACTACAAAGGAGATATTGTTAGTATCATGCTGTGTTAGTGCAGTGACATGTAAAATCTACCAATTACACTTATTTTTTGTGTGGTACGACTTGAAGTGTTTATGCCTATTTAGTTCATATTTAAAGAAAGTAGTTAAAGTCAACTCAACCACACATCAATCAATCACAATCTATGTACCTGAAACCGAGTGTTACCCAAGCTTAAGAAACAACACTGGGTTAACTGAGATAAATACACTCAGTTACATATTCTGTAGTAGTAGTACCGGTACTAATGAAATACTAATGTCATGGTAAAACCATACATATACCAGAGTCTGTTATGAATTGAAGTGATAGAAAAATTCAAACAATGCTTCCAATGTTTAAAGAAAATAAGCAAATACTTTGACAAGCTGTCAGATATATGTATTAATACAATGAAATGCCACAATGCAAGTTAGGTATACCCACATATCAACACAAGGAATAACAACAAAGTGTCTTCATAAAGCCTTTATGGTTATACTTCACTCAGATGGCATATTGATATTCTTATTGATGAAGGAGCTCACGAATTCTTCAGCGCTCATGTATAAATATTGTCAATGCACAAAAGGTTCAAGCATGTCAATGGCATGAACACAGAAAGTCACAATTCACAGGAAGACTGTCATCATAGTTACGCACACACGAATATAGTCGTTATCAATGTTCTCACCCTAGATGAGGCAGAACTCAGAAATGGAACATCAGATCCTTATCTCATGCACAAGCAGTTGAATACTGTCTTCGGCTACTGGCTCTGGCGTTGCTCAGATATTCCTCATGGGGGCTCCATTGTTGCAGCCATGAAATAGTGGTGCTCTGGTAATAACCACAGGCTACGGGTTGTGAGTTCAATATCGTTTATTCCGTCGTGGAAGAAGTTGTAGGAGTAGACACTCTGTAACAATCATAATTATACAATGTATATGTATATTCTAAAACCACATCCGATGAACATATGCCTTCATATATATGTAGGTATAAACATCTCATAAATGCATGTCTTCATATATACACATCGGAATAACAAAGACTTAAGTAAACAATGGACCTGTCTTACATAATCTCTCGCAGGTTATGAAAAATGGCATATACTATTGTTTTTATTACAAGTGACATTTCATGTGGCATATCAAGAAACAGACTATAAAAAACAGACAATGAAACCTACCCTGTGGGTGACACGGGAGTGTGCTCAAGCACCCAGCAGCCGGGCAGCCAACACGTGCAATAATCCTACATAAAATAGGATACACTGATGAGAGGTATTGTCCATGAGACAACACAGAAAATAATACCATTATACCAACATATATACATATTTGAAACTACCACTATGGAGTTACAAACAAGATACAGAATTGATGAAATAGATCAATCTTACATCATATACAGCATTTGTAAAACAAGAAGTACAAGCCAACATAAACATATAGCAAAAACCACCCATACGCACATTCATACAGGTAAAATAGCATACTGTGTAAATATCTACATTTGATTTATCTTGAACATATTTGTGCCTATGTTATACAATTATTTATATTAGGGTTTAATTAGCTGTGTATATATTACAAACAGTATAATTACTAACCTTAGATCAAAACTCAATCTTTAGAACAGTCCTCATGTAGAGACAGTGTGGTGCAAAACTGATTAGTAACATGGCGGTGAGAAGTATATTTGAACTTACACCAATCAACTGAGAAGCTGAGCCTGGGCTATTGTTAAAACAACTAAAGACAATGACATAAAAGTAGATCGACCCAGATACCCCTTAAATACACAATGAACCAGCCCTGTAACACAGAACTGAACAGTTAAGGCCAAGACAAGATGCGACTGGATTGACAACATATAATATATCTATACTGTATAGAGAAGTCGTCTGTCGGATCACCTGAAATAAGAATAAAATGAAAATGATTAATTATAAATGTATGTACACAATATACAATCCCTGGATTTATCCCTGTTACACAAACAAGAGGGTTCGTTCACCTAGAAGACAAAGAAGTGGGAAAGCAGAGGCCTTTGTCCGCAAAGAACAACAAAAAGATTCAGATGTGTAGAAGTAAATTCTAATCGTTCTCAATTCTAATTTTACACAGGTTAAAATGTTAAGGAAAAACTTCATTTAAATAAAAATCCAGTTAATGTAATTTCTTGAAATGTACACTGACATTTCAAAGAACTTTCAAATAAACACTGTTCAATGCGTGCAATGTATAAATAGAAATATGCAGCTTAAAGAGTTTTTAAATAGTACAATAGCGCCAATGAACATTATGTTTTTAACTCAGTTGGTTTGGGTCTGGACATATTTCACCTTAATTAACAATTTATTTACAACACCCCGATAGTTAGTAGCTGCAAACACATTGTCAATAGCAGTATGAGATATTAGTTATGGAGGTCCGCCTATGACCCCATTCAAGTTCTTGTCTGCCAGAATTACCCCACATTATTTAACAAAACTTTAAAAAATCTTTTCACATTTTTTCAAAATAATGGATAATTCGTAGTTCTATACATATAATATCAAAGCATAATGTATGTAACATTCAGAAAATAAGTTATAGCTTTCACATGAGAATTTCTCGGAAAAATAGGCAATGACAGTCTGTGTTTAGTGTGCATGTCAATGTTTTCTATAAGTCACAACTATTATTTTAGTGAAAAGAAAATCTTCTTTGTCAGTCATTAAATGTCCAACCCAAGCTAAGGAAATATGTCCTTCTCTCGCTTGTCTCTCTACTCTTACAAATTTCAATAAGTTCTTCTGCGATTGAAACTTTTGTCCCTTTTCAGGTCAAAGGATCAGTGTTGATTTATTTAACTTTGTGGTTATTGGACAGTGGTTTCGGTTTATTTTTCCTCATGCTTTTAAAAGGAACATTTGACAGTTTTCCTTTCTCTAACTAGCGATATTGTTGACGAATGCTTGTTTGTACTGATTGTTTATTGTTTTACTTTCAGAAGCTGGAAAGATGGAAGAAAGTCCTGACAACGATTGACTGGCCGGAGAAGAAGAAGCAGAAAGTTCTTCCTCTCTTGGGGAAAGAGTTAACATTTCTCAAATTGGAAAACCAAATAATATGGATTCATCTACATTGATGAGTTTAAGAAAACATACCATACTCACTACTATTTATTCCCCTTATTGCTTTTAATTATTTATGCATTTTGAAAATTCAGTTTTATTAATGTGAACATTCCAAATATCATTTGTTTATCAGCAAATTGTTGAATATAAATAAACCCATGATGACTTTGTGTTCTATTCTGTTTTTGTCATCCTGACGGTTTTACCATTGTGGAGTTGTATAAAATACCTGATTTGGTATGTGTGTTGCATGAAACACAACCTCTTTTCTGAAGGAGCGGGTAAGGGGCCAGTACAACAGATTCAGTTTCATGGAAACCAGGTTATAAGCTGGGAACTAGGTTGGAAACAATAATAAACTAAGCACCAGCAGGTGCCTCCATGGACGAGTGTGTAAAGTCCCGACATGGATACCATCCTTATACTAGTGCAAACGTAGTTTCAGAGTTTTAATGGAAACTAGGTTATAACTTGGAAACTAGGGTTGAATCCTACAACAAACTAAAACATGGAAACCAGGTTGAAACATACAACAAACTAAAACATGGAAACCAGGTTGAAACCTACAATGAACTAAAAACATGGAAACCAGGTTGAAACCTACAATAAACGAAAACATTGAAACCAGCTGGATCCTGCTTTGGAGGAGTGGGTACTGAATCGCACTGGAAACCAACCGGAAATGGTGCAAAATTCAGTTTCAGTTTTCATGGAAACCACAATGAAATTATAGGAAACTACATGGAAACCAACTGGAAATGGTGGTTTCCATGTCGTTTCTTCTTAGTTTCAGTGTTCCGGAAACCAACTTATTTTTTGTAGTCCATGTAACTTGGTACTTCGTGTTAGTAGTGTTTTGTTGTTTTCGGTATTGGCTAATTGCCTATATCTCTGGTACTCTGATATTGTAGTCCGATACCTGCAATGCTTCAAACAGTTCAAAATTTACATTGAAGTGTTCGGTAAGATAAATACGTTGTTCACTGGTCCCTCGGGGCGCCTAGGTTAATGTACACTCTGTGTTTGTTTATGTTCCCTGATCCCGAAGGATGTCCCCACGTGACCAGTGAACAACTTATAATATGTAACAGTTACATGTTTCAATTCACAGTCCCTAGAGAGGATTTGTCAAGATCACTTGTGTGAAAAGCATGAAATTTGTCTACCAGTCGAAGCAGGATCGGGCTTTCTTTGTCTACCACACAACACCAAACTCCGCTATCACAAACGAATATTCTTCTGCTTCATTGCTTGCCGCATTTCTGACAATGTTCAAAAACGAAGAACCCTCCAAAGAAAACAACGTCTCCTGCTGCATCGTTTACCGATATTCCATCAACTACTGCAACTACTGAAACTACAACACCAAGACCGTCCACGTCTAAAGTTGCAACGTTCACTGCCATTTCCTCAACCGAGGCTGATGAAACAAAGGCTCAGGTACATTCAACATCTGAAGATGCAACCCTCGCCACAAATCCTGCATCTATTGCAAAAGTGATGCAACTGAATCTCACACAGTCCACACCTGGAGATGCAACCCTCGCCGCAAATCCTGCATCTATTGCAAGTGATGCAACTGAATCTCTCACACAGTCCACACCTGGAGATGCAACCCTCGCCGCAAATCCTGCATCTATTGCAAGTGATGCAACTGAATCTCTCACACAGTCCACACCTGGAGATGCAACCCTCGCCGCAAATCCTGCATCTATTGCAAGTGATGCAACTGAATCTCTCCACACAGTCCACACCTGGAGATGCAACCCTCGCCGCAAATCCCTGCATCTATTGCAAGTGATGCAACTGAATCTCTCACACAGTCCACACCTGGAGATGCACCGCTCAACGCAAATCCTGCATCTATCGACAGTGAAGCTCAAGTCCAGACCACATCTGGAAGTTGCAATTGTTAAATTCCATTTCTGCACTAACAGGAACGGTCAAAACTGAGACAACAACTGAAGTTTCAAAGCTTAACCTAATTCCTGTGACTCCTTTCACTGTCAAAACTGAAACATCTTCCACGACCAAATCTGCAACCTGCAAGGACACGGAGGGATGGGGAAGCACGATCAATGACCCTATCAAATACAGGTATTACTTCTGTCTCTTATCTAAACATAACAGCCCCTGGTTACAATTGATCTTCATCAACCCATGCTTGTCGTAGGAGACGACTAAGGGGATCGGGTGGTCTGGCTCGCTGACATGTCATCGTATCCTAGCTGCTTGATCTATGATCACGAGGTTGATCACCGGATTGTCTGGTCAGACTCGAATATTTACAGACCTCCGTCATTTTACAACAAACACCTATAATTTAAACACGTGCATTAGAACTAACCAGTAAAACCGATTCATTATTTGATATTTACGTTGCCGTTTATTCGTCTAAGAGTATTTCATCTTTAACAATACCAAAAGATGGAAGTCTACCATGGTAGTGAAACACGACAGGTGGTCGCTGTCTAAACCTAATCAGTCTAGGAACAGCTAGGAAATGCACTTTAGCAGGACACATTCGGTCACCCCACGCTGGGTGGTTGGTTGTTGTTTAACGCCGCACTCAGTAATATTCCAGCTATGTGGCGGCGGTCTGTAAGTAAGTCTGGAAAAGACAATCCGGTGATCAACAGCATGCATGGACCCTAGCTGGATTTACACCATCCCTTCACGTGTTTGTGATTATTTCAAATTTAGTTTGAAAGATTTATGCTACTATCAAATCATGGAAGAAAAATATTCGTTGAAGGATGCCAGATACAATACCGACGGTGAAACTTATTTGTTAATAATAATCATGAACGTGTCACAGGTTCGTCTGGTTTTGTTGCATAGGTGATGGTGTGGGCTACACGTATATTGGGTGCTATAGAGATGGGAGGGACCGACTGCTTCCTCACTGCTACATGCATTATGGTGATGCCATGACAACTGAAACCTGCATGCGGCATTGCCATGGCAACCACTACGTCTACTTTGGCACTGAGGTAAGCGTCGGTTCTTAAGCTGGCCTTGGTGCACAATAGTCGCTTACAGTGAAATCATTTAAAGAAAGAATATATTAGCTTTTAATATACTCTAAACAACATTGGGCATTGTAAATGTTAGGATCGGTCGTTAAGAAACATTAGCTTTTGAAAACTGACTGCCTCACAACACCCAAACCACTGAACATGGACCATATTTCTCCATGCACGCCGTCATATAGTATGCCTTACTTCAACAGAATTACCTCAACCTTCAGTGTGTTGATTCTTATCATCGACCAATATTGTTGTTTGTTTGTTGTTTAACGCCGCACTCTGCAATATTCCAACTACATTTCAACATATAAAGCACCTGTTTCCACACACTTGTCCATGCTCAAAGGGCTAACACGTCACTGCCCCGGATAACCCAGGATGCCTGTTAGGCGCTAAAAGGTTATAGTCACATGACTTTATCCAAACGGGTACCCATTTTCTGCCGGGTGAACAGAGGCAGATTTAAAATCACTCGCCTAAGGTAAGACCACATGTATCACATGTGCTTCGTCGCGGGGCAGGACTGTGGTTCTAAACACTTCTAACTCTCAGGAGTTAAAATGCCAAACACGGTCACCCATACAAGAACTCACAGCGCCCAACGTTGTTTAACTTCAATTTATTTGTGACCTGAGCTCTATGCACAGGGCCACACGCCACAACAATTAGCATCCAAATTGGGTAGATCGATGTTCATGCCGTTGATCACTGGATTGTCTGGTCCAGATCCGATTATTTACAGACCGCCGCCATCTCACTAACTCACTCACTCACTCACTCACTCACTCACCACTCACTCACCATGATGTGCAACTCCGGCGTGTCAGCACGTGTCAACGGAAGGGAATATTTGGGTGAGACTGTAATGGTACTGCGCCACTGCATACACAGCCACCGAGTGATGGCCTAGTGGTTCGCCACGCCGAAAACCTGGGTTCGACTCCCCACATGAGTACAATGTATGCAACCTATTTCTGGTGTCCCCTGCCGTGGTATTGCTGCAATATTGATAAAACCGGCGTAAAACTAAACTCACCCACTCACTCACATCCCTCCACACATATGGGCAACCATGTTTACACAGCATATTGCCCAATGAACATATATTTTCACTTTACGTGCAGGCAGGAACTGAATGCTGGTGTGGTGACGAGGTCGCGGGTCAAGAGGAGTCACATGGCTGTAACAGACGCTGCTCGGGTAGTTGGACAACGATCTGTGGGGGATCCTGGCGGCTGTCTGTCTACAGAATCAACTAAGAGTACTTTGAAACCGAGGGACAGCACCAGCCTAAACACCAACGCACATGGCACCAACGGTGGCCAGAATCGGTGCCCTCGACCAGTAGTTGAGTCACTAGTTTCATACATATCCTGTATGTATGTATGTATGTATGTATGTATGTATGTATGTATGTATGTATGTATGTATGTATGTATGTATGTATGTATGTATGTATGTATGTATGTATGTATGTATGTATGTATGTATGTATGTATGTATGTATGTATGTATGTATGTATGTATGTATGTATGTATGTATGTATGTATGTATGTATGTATTACATTTTACTGTCAAATTTTGTTTCCATTTGTGAACATTTACAATACATTTTAAGTTCTGTTGCATTACTCACTAAATGGAACCCGTGAAGATCCGGGTTAGAATCAGTAACCAACGCTTGTGGTGACGGGATTGGGTGGCCAGGCTCCTGACACATCGCATCATCGTATCCCAGTTGCGTAGATTGATGTTCATGTGTTGATCACTGAATTGTTTAGTCCAGACTCGAATATTTCCAGACCGCCGCCATATAGCTGGAATATTGCTTAGTGCGGCTTTATACATCAACCAACCAACTTGTGAAGCATCCTGCTGTGGACCCAATATGAGTCCTAGAAACAATACATCGATGTCATGGTTTGTCATTGAATGACATACATAAACCAGGTAATAACCACACTGAATGACATACACAAACCAGGTAATAACAACAATGATTGACGTACATAAAACAGGTAATAACCACACACTGAATGAGATACACAAACCAGATAATCACCAAACTGAATGACATACACAAACCAGGTAATAACCACACTGAATCATATGCACAAAGCAGGTAATAACCACACTGAATGACATACACAAACCAGGTAATAACCAAACTGAATGACATACACAAACCAGGTAATAACCACACTGAATGACATACACAAACCAGGTAATAACCAAACTGAATGACATACACAAACCAGGTAATAACCAAACTGAATGACATACACAAAGCAGGTAATAACCACACTGAATGACATACACAAACCAGGTAATAGCCAAACTGAATGACATACACAAACCAGGTAATAACTACACTGAATGACATACACAAACCAGGTAATAACCAAACTGAATGACATACACAAACCAGGTAATAACCACACTGAATTACATACACAAACCAGGTAATAACCACACTGAATGACATACACAAACCAGGTAAAACTACACTGAATGACATACACACACCAGGGTAATTACCACACCGATTGACATACACAAACCAGGTAATAACCACACTGAATTACATACACACACCAGGTAATTACTACACTGAATTACATACACACCAGGTATTTACTACACTGAATTACATACACAAACCAGGTAATTACCACACTGAATTACATACACAAACCAGGTAATTACCACACTGAATGACATACACAAACCAGGTAATTACCACACTGAATGACATACACAAACCAGGTAATTACCACACTGAATGACAAACACAAACCAGGTAATTACCACACTGAATGACATACACAAACCAGGTAATTACCACACTGAATGACAAACACAAACCAGGTAATTACCACACTGAATGACATACACAAACCATGTCATGCTTTTGAGCAATTTGATTTGTCTGATTATCTACAGAACCGTTATATTATGTTTATTTTCTGTATTACGTCATATTACATCCTTCAAATGTATCCTATAGAATGTTTTATAAGTAACCTGGCAAGCCTTTTACGGAAGAGAACTTTTTGCCCAATAAAAAGCGGAAGAGAGAAGTGCTATAGTATTGTATAGTGCTTGTAATATGTAATTCGGGAATGTGGATGTTATCAGGGGGTGGGTGGGTGGAGTATGAATTGTTTTGGAGGTGTTTTGTTTTTGTTTTTTCATGTGCCTAATGGCGGTCTGCTGGAACACGCAGTAGTATAAGCGAAAGAAACATAAAACTTATGTTCTGCTCAGAGCCCCTGAGGGTGTGCCTGGGGGTACAACGAAAACTGGTACCATCTTTTTTCATAAGTCTGTTTTATCATCAGGAATAAATAAGCGTCCCTGGATTTATATTTTCCTCACTCATGTTATCACATTGGGAAGTTCTGTAGATATAAGAATAATTCGTCACGAAATGTGTATTGTTTACGGATTAGGAATAACATACAACTTGCCAGGTCACCAGGCGAATTCCCAGAGGAAAAGGACATCGACAGAACATTTTTGTAAATACTAGTATCTCACAACAGTCCCTGCAAAATTTAAATCGGAAGTACGTCACTAGTACTACGTCATTTATTACGTGTTTGGCGTTGTACAGCCCCAAAATGTAAAATCAAGACAATATGTAAAACTAACACAATATGTAAAAAATTAACGCAAACGTAAAATATAACGCAATATGTAAAAGATAAACACCAAATGTAAAAAATGTCTTTAAAGCAATATGTAAACACCTAACGCAAAATGTAAAATCAATATTTAACGCAGTTTGTAAAAGACTAACGGAATCTGTGAAATGCAGCTTTATTGTTGTGTATTGTTTTGGCGACTGAAATTATTTTTTTAGAAACTTTACTTTATTGTTTTTCAAAATAACTAAGCTATTGCAATATTTCTGACAAAATTAACCTCATTTCTAACTTAATTGATATCTGATCTTTTGGGTCGTTTAACATCAAAGTAACGCCGATAACTGTGTAATATACATGTATAGCGATACTTGATATCATAATCGATGTTCGACAGTATCCAAGGAAATCATTGTATTCTTCAGAGTTGTTTTACATAAATGGTCATATGGGTTGTATTCATTATGTCCTATTCCAGGAGGTTTTACCTTTTGGCCTTTGTTTATCCCACAACGCGCATGTAGCGCAAAGTTGGGGACATAAAATTACCCTCCGCATTGAGTACGGTAACCAAGGTTCAACTTGGAATTCTGCAGATATGAGGTTTTTGTATTTGTTTTCTCTTTCTTTCCATTGTTTTGTTTTGTTCAATCAAGTCACAGGTAATAATGCTGTCAATGAAATTAAGTAATACCAGAGACATTTGAGATTGATCCCGATGTGTTTATCGACTATGCTTATATGTATGCTGAACGAGGTAAATTTTTGCAAAAAAATGTAATCTGAAGTTTATTTTGTAAGAAACATTGGGATAGCTTAGTTTTTGTAAATGAAGTCAATGTTTTCCAATATAAAAAAATGGATTTCGATTGCCACCCCTAATATTCAAACCTAAAACTGGATTTTACATATTGCGTTAATTTTTTACATATTAAGTTAAAACTTGTTTTTGCATTTTGCGTTAGGTGTTGTACTTTTTGCTTTAAAGACATATTTTGCATATTGCGTTAATATTTTACATATTGCGTTATCTTTTACATATTGTGTTGATTTTACATATTGGGGTTGTACAGGCGTCTCCCTTTTCTCAAACATCTGACATCATCATCACTATTTAATGGGGTTTCCTGAACGCGAGGACGTGATGTGTGTACTGTATTTACTGGCAGTGGTTGTGTGCATGGTGATTTGCTATTAAAATGATTACAACTAGTCTACAGTAGTGATAGGTCTGGTGATCCTGGCACAGTCAGGCTGGTAAGGCTCATCATTAGCTCAGGGCCCTGACCCTCTACACGCAGCCCAGACAGCGAATGGGAATTTTCGCAGGAAGAAAGAATATGTAGACTCCCCAACACAGCAGCCTTCTGCATAACTCAGAGTGACAGGAGAGCTGTTGAGTTGAGTCCCACCTGGGATTCGGACGGCCGAAAGCACCCATGGCCAAAAGCTATGAATAGACAATGACAGTGAGGACTACAGTAGTGACAGGTGACCGTGAGAACAAGAGTAGTGACAGGCGACCGTGAGAACTACAGTTGTGACAGGTGACCGTGAGAACTACTATAGAGACAGGTGACCGTGACAACTACAGTAGTGACAGGTGACTGTGAGAACAAGAGTAGTGACAGGCCACCGTAGAGAACTACAGTTGTGACAGGTGACGAGAACTACAATAGTGACAGGTGACCGTGAGAACTACAGTAGTGATAGGTGGCGGAGAACTACAGTAGTGACAGGTCACCATGAGAACTACAGTAGTGATAGGTGGCGTAAGAACTACAGTAGAGACAGGTCACCATGAGAACTACTGTAGCGACAGGTGACATTCAGAACTCCTGTAGCGACAGGTGACTATGAGAACTTCAGTAGCGACAGGTGACATTCAGAACTACTGTAGCGACAGGTGACCATGAGAACTACTGTAGCGACAGGTGACTGTGAGAACTATAGAAGTGACAGGTGACCGTGAGAACTACAGTAGCGACAGGTGACCGTGAAGATTACAGTGCCGACAGGTGACCGTGAGGAACTACAGTAGCGACAGGTGACCGTGAGAGCTATAGTAGTGACAGGTGACCATGAGAACTGTAGTAGTGACAGGTGACTGTGAGAACTACGGTAGTGACAGGCGACCGTGAGAACTACAGTACTGACAGGTGACCGTGAGAACTACAGTAGTGACAGGTGACCGTGAGAGCTACAGTAGTGACAGGTGACCGTGAGAGTTACAGTACTGACAGGTGACCGTGAGAGCTACAGCAGGGACAGGTGACCGTGAGAACTACAATACTGACATGTGACCGTGAGAGCTAAGTAGGGACAGGTGACCGTGGGAACGACAGTAGCCACATTTCTGACATAGCTGGTCGCGATAAAATAATAGATACACTGAACAACATTTTCCCTATTAGAAACACTGAGCCAGAGGCGTAGATTATTTGAACAGATAAACCGCCGTGTGACGTGACTGACATACAAACGGACACCCTGATGCGTCAGTATTCCTCTAGCTGAGAGACAACAGCGTCTACACACTAGGGCCGTCTACGCCGGGGACAGAAACAGCTAGTCAAAGGTAGGAGGAACACTACTTTACCAATCACACGGTCAAGGTTTCATGTGTTAAGAATTATAGTACCGTTCCACAAACATCTCCTTTGTTTCTTCTACATATTACTTCTCGACACCGCATGGAGTACCTAATTCCAAGATACAATTACAATTCTGGTGTTCCACGCCGAGATATTGCTGGAATATGGCTAAAGCGGCGTAAAACCATACTCACTCACTCGTATGGGCCAACAGAGGAGACACCCTGTTGAATGTCTTCCCCGTTGACGGGTGTTGGTAGAGATCATAAACTAAACACCAGCTGCAGGAAACTAGGACATGTATGTTGTTGCTCACAGGGGAAGGTCCGGGTTAGAATATTGATCTTCAGTAACCCATGCTTGTCGTAAGATGCCAATAACGGGATAGGGTGGTCAGGCTCACTGATTTGGTTGACACTTGTCATCGTATCCCAATTGTGCTCATGCTGTTGATTGCCTGGTCCAGACTCGATCATTTACAGACCGTCGCGATATAGCTGGAATATTGCTGAGTGCGGCGTAAAACAACATACCGACTGACTGTTGTGTTTCCCAGTGACCTGGCCTCCAACACGTGACTATATATCTGATGCATCCTTACGTCATCATTGACGTGATGGGAGTGACATATTAAATATACTGTCACACCCAGGCATTTAAATTAACAACTTGTCTCTAACACTCGATCACACATCCGTCCTTTGTGCTCTAACACTCGATCACATATCCGTCCTTTTGTACTCGATCCCTAAGTTCCCCACAATCCGCACAAATATGCTACATCGCAATGTCCTGAAAATGTACCCGTAAATCCCCAAGGTTGCCCGAAATGAAACATGGTGCAGTCTTTACCTCCCTTTGAGGGTACAGACTACATTGTAAAAATACCAGCGCCTTGAGCATGCACTAGTTGCCTGGATATGTGCGCTATATACATATCCTAAATATCCTTTAATAATTATATCATTGTATCGAGTAGATTCGACTGATACCTATATGTGGGTTGCCAGTCGCATACGACACCTGTAAAGTTGTAACCGTGTGTTAGTGGACGACACCTGGTGGTCGTAGCTGGACTAACGCTGTTGTACACAGTTGACGAACTCATTTGTACCCGTTCACACCCTGCGTCCCTTCAGGTTCACCCCCACTTAATACCCTCACCCCACCCACCCACAAATGGAGCACCCTCTCCGCAAATTGATTCACTCTTCTACTCGTTTCTGCTTGCAGAATGGAGTTCGTGTGGTACATCACAGCTTTCCTGCTCCTGTCGCCGACTGTCTCACATGCCAGTAAGTTGATGTTTCGATGGGTGCATATTGGGGCTCCTTGTGGGCAATGGTGATGTTTCGATGGGTTCATATCAGGGCTCCTTATGGGCAATGGTGATGATTCGATGGGTGCATATTGGGGCCCTTGTGGGCAATGGTGATGTATCGATGGGTTCATATCGGGGCTAATTGTCAGGGCAATGGTGATGATTCGATGGGTTCATATCGGGGCTAATTGTGGGCAATGGTGATGATTCGATGGGTTCATATCGGGGCTAATTGTGGGCAATGGTGATGATTCGATGGGTTCATATCGGGGCTAATTGTGGGCAATGGTGATGATTCGATGGGTTCATATCGGGGCTCCTTGTGGGCCATGGTGATGATTCGATGGGTTCATATCGGGGCTCCTTATGGGCAATGGTGATGTTTCGATGGGTTCATATCGGGGCCCTTTGTGGGCAATGGTGATGATTCGATGGGTGTATATTGGGCTCCTTGTGGGCCATGGTGATGTTTCGATAGGATCATATCGGGGCTCCTTGTGGCCCATGGTGATGTTTCGATAGGTTCATATCGGGGCTCCTTGTGGGCCATGGTGATGTTTCGATGGCGTTGTTATGCTCATGGGCGATGACGGCTCCAGAGCGAAGGTCTAGCATTGTCATCAGTGAATATGAGACAAGTGTGAAACAGTGAATGGTTGCACCATGCGCGTTCTCTTAGTTTTCATCACATTCAGAAGAAGCAACCAACTGTATCCGTTTACGCCTGCTCTTAATATAAACACTGACTCGTCGTTCATATGTATGGAGTATTTGTTCAGCCAATGCTTAAAACACGTTTGTAGGACAAGCAGTAAGTTGGAGACAGATTATTTTGCATTATTCCAATGGATTGATTTTAATTTCAATCCTACTTTACCCCTCCTTCCTAACTCACTCACTCCAAACTGTGACATTCGTTATCAGTGTGTATCACAAGCTGCGATGGAAGAGCGACTGATGACGGCATGCGCTACCCCGACTGTGACGACTGCGACTTCTACATCCGATGTGAGACGAGCGGGATGTTGAGAAGGCGATGCCCCTGACGCTCGCCTTCAATGCTGATGCTGGGAACTGCGATTACCCAGCCAATGCAAAGTGTGGGTAAGCTTCAGCGTGTTGTTTTAGACGGCAAGTAACTGCAGCATCCGTGACGACCATACAATCCAGTCTTATCTTGGATATGGAAAATAAGTTTCAAACGCGAACTGTAATGTAAGAAGAGACTCATATTTAAGGTCGGCCCTTTATGTGGGCATCCCTGGCCACTCATACCTGTCATAAATCAACTATTAACGGAACGACTTAATTCTGCAGGGCAACATCAGCGACAACGTCCATAACAACATCAGCAACAACGTCCTCTACAACGACATCAGCCACTACGTCTCAAACAACAATTTCACCTACAACGTCATCTACCACCACTACAACATCGGCAACAGCGTCACCTACAACGACATCAGCAACTACCACGTCTAAAACAACAACTTCGCAAATAACGTCGCCAACTGTCACAACCTCGCCAATAACAACGTCTTCTACTACAACTACAGCAAGAACAACACCGTCAGCAGCTCGAGGTGATTTCTTATGCACAATCAAAGGATATGTTATTTATATATACACTTGAATTGTACAGTTTGTTCCTTAAGAATGAGGGGCCGTGAGGTAGCAGAATGGTTACAGCGTCCGCTCGTCACACTGAAGCATGGGTACAATATGTAAAGCCCTTTTCTAGTGTCCCCAGCTGGAATATTGACAAAACACTCACTCACTCACACACCTATTAACATGACGGCGTGTACCACGCATCTCACTGGACAGTGTCTGGTGCTGACCCCATACGGATAGTCTCTTCAAACCTGGACAGGTAAATGTGTTTTCTTTGAAAATGACACCATCCGAACATCGTCATCATGTTGAGAAGGCGAGCTGAATCAGGAGTTGGCACATTGTTCGCGCAATTCGAAAACATAAAAATAAATAAATGGAATAGAACCTAGGCTTACTAAGTGTTAAATCTCTCTAGCAATGGGACAAGCGTACACTCATCCACTTTCTCCCCAAGAACATCAAATTGTATAATGTAACATGAGACATCAGTTTATTCCTGTTGTGTTCATGTACGGAAGATCTCAGGATAAAGAATCCGTACTGTTAATACTTGGGAGTGAATGACTGCTACTGTGGCGCTGTCGGAGCCCAGGTTATGGGGTCTTCGCCGTTGATGGAGGCGAACAGGATATCTTACCCCTTCCGAACAGTGGATTCCTTATCTTAGAGCTACATGTTTTGTCATCTCTTCTTAAACATTCTGTAACCATAAAACTTTTCAGTTGTGTCGTTTATATCTCGGCATGGGTTGTCCAGCCCCCTGAAGTCCCGCCAACAGTGTTTGTATCTGGGCATGGGTTGTCCAGCCCCCTGAAGTCCCGCCAACAGTGTTTGTATCTGGGCATTGGTTGTCCAGCCCCCTGAAGTCCCGCCAACAGTGTTTGTATCTGGGCATGGGTTGTCCAGCCCCCTGAAGTCCCGCCAACAGTGTTTGTATCTAGGCATTGGTTGTCCAGCTCCCTGAAGTCCCGCCAACAGTGTTTGTATCTGGGCATGGGTTGTCCAGCCCCTGAAGTTCCGCCAACAGTGTTTGTATCTGGGCATGGGTTGTCCAGCCCCTGAAGTTCCGCCAACAGTGTTTGTATCTGGGCATGGGTTGACCAGCCCCTGAAGTTCCGCCAACAATGTTTGTATCTGGGCATGGGTTGTCCAGCCCCTGAAGTCCCGCCAACAGTGTTTGTATCTAGGCATGGGTTGTCCAGCCCCTGAAGTCCCGCCAACAGTGTTTGTATATGGGCATGGGTTGTCCAGCCCCTGAAGTCCCGCCAACACTGTCATGAGTAGCGGTGTATTCTCATCATTGTATCCTACTTGTAGCGGTGTAAACTCATCATTGTATCCTACTTGTAGCGGTGTACCCTCATCATTGTATCCTACTTGTAGCGGTGTATTCTCATCATTGTATCCCTACTTGTAGCGGTGTATTCTCATCATTGTATCCCTACTTGTAGCGGTGTATCCTCATCATTGTATCCTACTTGTAGCGGTGTATTCTCATCATTGTATCCTACTTGTAGCGGTGTATTCTCATCATTGTATCCTACTTGTAGCGGTGTATCCTCATCATTGTATCCTACTTGTAGCGGTGTATTCTCATCATTGTATCCTACTTGTAGCGGTGTATTCTCATCATTGTATCCTACTTGTAGCGGTGTAGTCTCATCATTGTATCCTACTTGTAGCGGTGTACCCTCATCATTGTATCCCTACTTGTAGCGGTGTATTCTCATCATTGTATCCTACTTGTAGCGTTGTATTCTCATCATTGTATCCTACTTGTAGCGGTGTACCCTCATCATTGTATCCTACTTGTAGCGGTGTACCCCTCATCATTGTATCCTACTTGTAGCGTTGTATTCTCATCATTGTATCCTACTTGTAGCGTGTACCCTCATCATTGTATCGTACTTGTAGCGGTGTATTCTCATCATTGTATCCTACTTGTAGCGGTGTATTCTCATCATTGTATCCTACTTGTAGCGGTGTACCCTCATCATTGTATCCTACTTGTAGCGGTGTATTCTCATCATTGTATCCCACTTGTAGCGTTGTATCCTCATCATTGTATCCTACTTGTAGCGGTGTACCCTCATCATTGTATCCTACTTGTAGCGGTGTATTCTCATCATTGTATCCTACTTGTAGCGTTGTATTCTCATCATTGTATCCTACTTGTAGCGGTGTACCCTCATCATTGTATCCTACTTGTAGCGGTGTATTCTCATCATTGTATCCCACTTGTAGCGGTGTAGTCTCATCATTGTATCCTACTTGTAGCGTTGTATTCTCATCATTGTATCCTACTTGTAGCGGTGTATTCTCATCAATGTATCCTACTTGTAGCGGTGTACCCTCATCATTGTATCCTACTTGTAGCGGTGTATCCTCATCATTGTATCCTACTTGTAGCGGTGTATTCTCATCATTGTATCCTACTTGTAGCGGTGTATCCTCATCATTGTATCCTACTTGTAGCGGTGTATTCTCATCATTGTATCCCACTTTGTAGCGGTGTATTCTCATCATTGTATCCTACTTGTAGCGGTGTATCCTCATCATTGTATCCTACTTGTAGCGGTGTACCCTCATCATTGTATCGTACTTGTAGCGGTGTATTCTCATCATTGTATCCTACTTGTAGCGGTGTATTCTCATCATTGTATCCTACTTGTAGCGGTGTATTCTCATCATTGTATCCTACTTGTAGCGGTGTATTCTCATCATTGTATCCTACTTGTAGCGGTGTATCCTCATCATTGTATCCTACTTGTAGCGGTGTAAACTCATCATTGTATCCTACTTGTAGCGGGTGTATCCTCATCATTGTATCCTACTTGTAGCGGTGTATTCTCATCATTGTATCCTACTACTTGTAACGGTGTATCGTCATCATTGTATCCTACTTGTGTCTTTTTCCTCCCTGATTTCACATGTATCTGTCATGTGCAATCATATTCCAGCTGTGTTAGGGAAGTCTATAAATGATCGAGTCTAGGCCAAATATTGACACCATGATCATTGATCTTCACAAAGAGGATATATGTCAACCAAGTCAGCAAGCCTGCCCACCCGGTCCTCTTATAGCCTCTTACTACTGAAGGCAATCTAAGCAGCCGTGTATTGGAATGAGGAACCTAACCAACACCTTCTCTCCGAACTTCCCATATATAACCAGAAGTCAAGCTGAGAACCAGGTACTAACCTCCCCCAGTACACTTTCCCGCTTGATAAGGGGCGGTGGGTAGACCAGTGTTCAAAGCTTCGCTGGTCGATCCAAAAGTTTTGTTTCGATTGACGGAATATTGCTAAAGCGGCGTAAAAGTCAATTCACTCACTCACTCACTATCTGGTTCCGTAACGTCGGCTTGTATCAAGTGGAGAGGCAACTTCTGCTGATGCTCCGAAAGTGCGTATCTATATACATACTATCAATCACTGGATTGCCTGGTCCAGATTCGATCAGTTACAATCGGCCGTTACAATGCTCGATTATTAAGCAATGTTACAAACCCAACCCAAAATGGCCCTTTGTAAATAGATGATGGCTTTTGATCTGACTGGGGACAGAGTAGGGAGCACACAAACCAGTGTTATGTTAGTGATCCATTCACAGACAGTTTGGTATGCTTTGTTACAGAATGCAGAAACGACTGCAGTGGGGTGGTAGGGCTGGCCATGTATCGGGACTGCCGATTCTGCCGGGACTTTCGAACCTGCTTCGGTAGTTATGAAGTCAACCATACATGCACAAGTGGCCTTGCGTACAACCATGTGACCGGAAACTGCTTCCTGTGGCCGAAGTGAATTGTGGGTGAGTAGTCCCGCACAGGAAGGCGTGATGTGTTGTGACCGTACAAAAAAATAATTGTTCTTGGTGGGTTCGAAGGGGCAAGGGGTATAAATCCCATTCGCTGCTGATCTGTGAGTAAACGGGTAAGGGCCCTCATCTGATGATGACCGACCTGGGTCTCCTTTCACAAAGCACTAAGGTGATCGTAAGTCACTAAGGTAACCCTAGTACAATGTTAAGAATGGGAGTTAAGGTTAACCCTAGTAAAGGTTGCTTCGTGAAAGGAACCCCTGAGCCCCTCTTTGTTTCATGTATATATTTTAAATATGTAATTGATATTAATAATTTTAAAAATCATGTGTTTCAGGAGCTCAAGTCGAATACTGACATCTTCTGTGGAGGAAGGCATTAATCAAACGACTTGCGTGGACGACTGCAACGGCCGTCCAAGCGGCAACTACCAGTCATGTTCCACGTGTCATGGTTTTACCACCTGCTCTAACGGAATTACCTACAAAATGAAATGTGCCGTGCCGGCGTTGTGGTACGACTCCAGCGTGGGAGCGTGTATTGCTGTATCATCCACCTGCTTCTATGCAGGGTAGGGATGTACCTCATACAGTCCAAGGTGTAACTAAAACAAACAAATATGGTATTAATTGACTATTTCTAGGTAAATACTATAGACTACATTTGCTACTTTTCAGTTGTTGGAAGGAGTATCAGCACAATTACTAAATATCATCATGAACACTGGACTTTGGACTTATATTCCTTATTTAGCAATATTTCGTTATAACACACATGGCCATGGCGTGGTAGAACATAATACAGGGTGTGGTATTCTGCTGTAGTTGTTTTGAAACACCATCTGATCTGACCACCTTGTGTACAAACAACACCGTAACAGCGGGACCACCCTGCCTAACAGCACTACAAGATCATCTGGCCCAAGACCACCCTGCCTAACAGCACTACAAGATCATCTGGCCCAAGACCACCCTGCCTAACAGCACTACAAGATCATCTGGACCCAGACCACCCTGTCTAACAGCACTACAAGATCATCTGGCCCAAGACCACCCAAAGACTACGGCCAACCTACAACATAACAACTCATTATTATCTTACAACCAAGCTCAGGCTGTTTAACAACAGAATTAGGAACAACATTACAACAGAGAACAGTGCAGTTGGCGCTCCATAACAGCAGATCTAGAGCATCTTGTCGTTACATCCCCGGTCCACGCCTACATGACAGCAGATCTAGAGCATCTTGTCGTTACATCCCCGGTCCACGCCTACATGACAGCAGAGATCTAGAGCATCTTGTCGTTACATCCCCGGTCCACGCCTGTATGACAGCAGATCTAGAGCATCTTGTCGTTACATCCCCGGTCCACGCCTGTATGACAGCAGATCTAGAGCATCTTGTCGTTACATCCCCGGTCCACGCCTGCATGACAGCAGATCTAGAGCAGCTTGTCGTTACATCCCCGGTCCACGCCTGCATGACAGCAGATCTAGAGCAGCTTGTCGTTACATCCCCGGTCCACGCCTGCATGACAGCAGATCTAGAGCATCTTGTCGTTACATCCCCGGTCCACGCCTACATGACAGCAGATCTAGAGCATCTTGTCGTTACATCCCCGGTCCACGCCTGTATGACCGCCTTTCTACAATGTATCTCAATCTTACATGCATTATTTCGCATATATAAAGTATGACTTTGCAACAGAATTATTTCACATCTGATCTGAAACAGAGCTATATCTTACACATGACACAAGACATCGTACATTTCCTGTAGACGGCGAAACTGGTTGCGGGAAAAGACAAAATTAAAACGAGAAATACGCAATTACCTTTTGTTTGTTTGTTGTTTAACGCCGCACTTAGCTATGTTCCAGCTATATGGCGGCGGTCTGTGAATAATCGAGACTGGACCAGACAATCCAGTGATCAACATCATAAGCATCGATCTACGCAATTGGGATACGATGAAATGCGTGAACCATGTTGGCGAGCCTGACCACCCGATCCTGTTAGAAACCTTTACGACAAGCATGGGATTCTGTTGAGCAATTCTAACCCGGACCTTCAAGGGTTCACACATTTACCGAATCTGTGTGTTTGTGTGTTCGCCAGATTGTACTCCGTCGGCCGTGTTCACCTGAACTCATGTTTTCTTTGTTTGTTGGTGTAACTTAGTTCCGGCTACATGCCCACCAGCAAATAGTCTGGACATCCAGTGATCGATAGAGTGAGCAACACTTGCCCCACGCTGTCAGGCTATGACGCATTTGTCCATGTAGCTGATCTGTCTGGTTGCCCATTATTCAAGCGTTGGTTCCAGGGAACCTAATTAAGTCACCGATCTATAAGGTCACCCCTCAGACCAGGGTAGGTATCAGGTAACTCGTACTTATATGTGGCCATGTGATATATTCCACTCGTATCAATACGTCGCCATGTGATATATACCACTCGTACCAATATGTCGCCATATGATATATACCACTAGTACCAATATGTCGCCATGTGATATAGACCACTCGCATCAATATGTCGCCATGTGATATATACCACTCGTACCAATATGTCGCCATGTGCTATATACCACCTCGTACCAATATGTCGCCATGTGATATATACCACTCGTATCAATATGTCGCCATGTGATATATACCTTTGCTACCAATATGTCGCCATATGATATATACCACTCGTACCAATATGTGGCCATGTGATATATACCACTCGTACCAATATGTCGCCATTTGGTATATACCACTCGTACCAATATGTGGCCATGTGATATATACCACTCGTACCAATATGTCGCCATGTGATATATACCACTAGTACCAATATGTCGCCATGTGATGTATACTACTTGTACCAATATATCGCCATGTGATATATACCACTTAGTATCAATATGTCGCCATGTGATATATACCACTAGTACCAATATGTCGACATGTGATATATACCACTCGTACCAATATGTCGACATGTGATGTATACTACTTGTACCAATATATCGCCATGTGATATATACCACTAGTATCAATATGTCGCCATGTGATATATACCACTCGTACCAATATGTCGCAATGTGATATATACCACTAGTACCAATATGTCGCCATGTGATGTATACTACTTGGTACCAATATATCGCCATGTGATATATACCACTAGTATCAATATGTCGCCATGTGATATATACCACTAGTATCAATATGTCGCCATGTGATATATACCACTAGTACCAATATGTCGACATGTGATATATACCACTAGTACCAATATGTCGCCATGTGATATATACCACTCGTACCAATATGTCGACATGTGGTATATACCACTAGTACCAATATGTCGCCATATGATATATACCACTCGTACCAATATGTCGCCATGTGATATATACCACTAGTACCAATATGTCGACATGTGATATATACCACTAGTACCAATATGTCGCCATGTGATATATACCACTCGTACCAATATGTCGCCATGTGATATATACCACTCGTACCAATATGTCGCCATGTGGTATATACCACTCGTACCAATATGTCGCCATGTGGTATATACCACCTCTGTACCAATATGTCGCCATGTGGTATATACCACTCGTACCAATATGTCGCCATGTGATATATACCACTCGTACCAATATGTCGCCATGTGATATATACCACTCGTACCAATATGTCGCCATGTGATATATACCACTCGTACCAATATGTCGCCATGTGGATATATACCACTCGTACCAATATGTCGCCATGTGATATATACCACTAGTACCAATATGTCGCCATGTGATATATACCTACTCGTACCATAATATGTCGACATGTGGTATATACCACTAGTACCAATATGTCGCCATGTGATATATACCCACTCGTACCAATATGTCGCCATGTGATATATACCACTAGTACCAATATGTCGCCATGTGATATATACCACTAGTACCAATATGTCGCCATGTGATATATACCACTAGTATCAATATGTCGCCATGTGATATATACCACTCGTACCAATATGTCGCCATGTGATATATACCACTAGTACCAATATGTCGCCATGTGATATATACCACTAGTACCAATATGTCGCCATGTGATATATACCACTAGTACCAATATGTCGCCATGTGATATATACCACTCGTACCAATATGTCGCCATGTGATATATACCACTAGTACCAATATGTCGCCATGTGATATATACCACTAGTACCAATATGTCGCCATGTGATATATACCACTAGTACCAATATGTCGCCATGTGATATATACCACTCGTACCAATATGTCGCCATGTGGTATATACCACTCGTACCAATATGTCGCCATGTGATATATACCACTAGTACCAATATGTCGCCATGTGATATATACCACTCGTACCAATCAATATGTCGCCATGTGGTATATACCACTCGCACCAAGCAGCCGTCAATAATAACATGAGAACACATCAGGGTGTATGGCTCTCTGGGTTCAGGTAGTCGTGACATGGGTCTGTTCTACCCCAACCTAGGAATGTATCTGAAGTTGTTTCACAATGAATGGTGTCACATTCAGTTATTAACGCAGTTCAATAATTTTTTAGCGATGTATCAGAAAATATTATAATTAATGAAGTGCACAAAGTTTCGTCTTAAATATTTAAAACGTCGTTCGGAAACGGTTGGGTTCTAGATATAACTCTGTGAGGGAAGAAAATGTAACAAACTGAAATAAGTCAGTTCTCAGAAAACGATTTGCCGATTTTGGAACAGTATCAAAATCATCCGTCTACCCAATGTGTGTACCTGAAAGCAGCGAATATACTTATTCACTTTCTGGAAACCAAGTCCACAGATTAGGTGTACAGGTGTATCACAACTCATGTATAGAGACTTGTATAACCAGGTCTTCCCGCCTTCCCTTGCCCCGGAGCCACTGTACTCTATATCCATACATAGTAATGTAGACACAGGAATCTGATTAAACAAACAAATACTATACCCCTACACACGCGCCTGATTAGTGGACGGGGGTTTCTGGGAATATAAACCTGTGTTAAAGCTCAAATACAATCTATCCTGGGAGTCCATGTGTCTGCTGTCACTGAACAAAGACTCAAAGGGCGTTATACAAGAATATTAAAAACCAACAGGACAAATATAATACACATATCTTGGGATTGTGTAGACATCAGGCGACGTACATCGACCAACGCAGTATGGTGCCTACGTCCGAGGTAATGAGGGTGTGTTGTGTGAGATACAATCTCCCCCTTTGGGTTTGATAATAGATAAATATATATATACCACAGAGGCGGATCAGAGCCGAAAAGGGAACCGATATATATTTTCACGATATACCATAACCAATTTAAGTACTTGGGATTTGTTTTATCACAGTATACTACTCACACTTTGCTAAGGATCACAAAAAATCACAACTTTACTTAAAAGTAGATTAATAATTTGAAATTGCATCCATTTGAAATTGATAAATAATGGTATGGTAACCCCTCTTTAGGCAAACAGTCACTTTAACTTCACCATACAACTTTGATACATGAGTAACCATAGAAATTGTTTTCATGGCACCAATCAACCATTTTGCAAAACATGGAACGAGTCATTGACTAGTACACAACACCTGTCAATGACAGGTATGGGTTCCACAAGACGAAAGGACAAACTGAAACCCAGGATCCATCCTTACAATATAGTTAATACTATTAGATATCTAAACCAAATTTGACCCCACATAATAGTTTTCTGTTGAATCCATGATTTGATCCTTAGCAAAGTGTGAATGGTATATATATCCTTACGCGCATTCTGATTGGTATATCGTATTTTAACAGCTAAATCCATTCTCAAGTATATCATATACTCATGCCAATAATGGTTGTCACCCCTTCAATTGTTTTAATTGGAGGGGTGTGGGTGGGTTTGTTAGGTGGGGGTTGGGAGGGGTGACAAACATTATTGGTATGAGTATATATACTCATGGAAACGAATAAGGGAAAGCATGTAAGTACAAGTGTTCTTTTATCTATTTCCAGATTTTCACCCACAGTTAATATAATATAAAGCATGTCAAGAAACCAGGAAATAATTATAGGAACACTTGCACTTTCGTGTGTTCCTCTATTCGTTTCCATGAGTATATATGTTCTAACACACCGATGTCAGTGCATTATGTCCGTCCATATCTTCAGGTTGGAAACAGTCCTACCCTGGAGTGGCCCCTCATTACATGAAGAGAAAGACGCTAAAAGCAACCTTCATGCTGCCTGCAAGGAAGATGATCTTAAACGAGTGACGCGGCTCTTGTCTCATACTCGGGTGAACATGAACGTTAGATATGGGTCCAAGAAGTTAACACCTCTCCTGCTGACTGCATTCTATTGGCACAGACACACGTATGACTTCCTTGTAAGTAAAGGTGCTGATGTATCCATAGTAGGTGCTGACGACAGCAACATCTCTGCATGTGGCATCTGAAGGAGGACATGAGGAGATGGTGAAGTGTGTCCTTGTAAGTAAAGGTGCTGATGTATCCCTAGTAGGTGCTGACGACAGCAACATTCTGCATGTGGCATCTGAAGGGAGGGACATGAGGAGATGGTGAAGTGTGTCCTTGTAAGTGGGGAGAAAGGTGCTAATGTATCCCTAGTAGGTGTTGACGACAGCAACATTCTGCATGTGGCATCTGAAGGAGGACATGAGGAGATGGTGAAGTGTGTCCTTGTAAGTAAAGGTGCTGATGTATCCCTAGTAGGTGTTGACGACAGCAACATTCTGCATGTGGCATCTGAAGGAGGACATGAGGAGATGGTGAAGTGTGTCCTAGTAAGTAAAGGTGCTAATGTATCCCTAGTAGGTGTTGACGACAGCAACATTCTGCATGTGGCATCTGAAGGAGGACATGAGGAGATGGTGAAGTGTGTCCTTATAAGTAAAGGTGCTAATGTATCCCTAGTAGGTGTTGACGACAGCAACATTCTGCATGTGGCATCTGAAGGAGGACATGAGGAGATGGTGAAGTGTGTCCTTATAAGTAAAGAAGCTAATGTATCCCTAGTAGGTGTTGACGACAGCAACATTCTGCATGTGGCATCTGAAGGAGGACATGAGGAGATGGTGAAGTGTGTCCTTGTAAGTAAAGGTGCTGATGTATCCCTAGTAGGTGTTGACGACAGCAACATTCTGCATGTGGCATCTGAAGGAGGACATGAGGAGATGGTGAAGTGTGTCCTTGTAAGTAAAGGTGCTAATGTATCCCTAGTAGGTGTTGACGACAGCAACATTCTGCATGTGGCATCTGAAGGAGGACATGAGGAGATGGTGAAGTGTGTCCTTGTAAGTAAAGGTGCTGATGTATCCCTGGTAGGATGTTGACGACAGCAACATTCTGCATGTGGCATCTGAAGGAGGACATGAGGAGATGGTGAAGTGTGTCCTTTCAAAAATGTATCCCTGGTAGATTTTGGACGACAGCAGAGCACAAAATGAGGAGCAAGTGTGTCCTTTCACAAAATATCGTTGACATTTTAACAGCAGAGACAAAAAAGCAACATCACGGCGGAAGACACCAAATGGGCTTCACACATTGTACCCATGTGGGGAATCGAATACGGGTCTTAGGCGTGACGAGCGAACGCTTTAACCACTAGGCTACACCATCGCCCCACAGATGGCGATGCTACTCTCCCAACCTATTGTTAACTTTAATACGAGGAACACATTCGGCCAAACAGCAGCAGTGATAGCAAACCAGAACTCTTACTGTGAGCAAGTTTTCTACCAGTGGTTGTAGAAGACATGGTTGGTAGTGAGCTGCGCTTAGCTAACGATTACACGTGGTACATAACTGTGACGCAATCACGAAAATCTCGTGCACTTACAGTTCGTGTATTCGGGCGAACATTCGCCAGCATTCGCGACATACAGATGTCATGAATGATTCGTTATAACCCAATGTTTTAAATAGAGATCTGAAACAATAGATAACGCATCCAAGGTTTTGGTAGAGGATGTAAATCCATCGGCGTCGGGAAATCCCTCCCCCTCTACCAAATCCTCGAAAGCGTGTTTTCTTACATGCGTAAACAAAGTGATTAAACATAAAGAGCCGGATAAACACATATCACATCTCTTTCCTCCAGCGTTATGGTCATGTTAATATAGCACAACTTATCCTGTGTAGTTGGAGCTCAATGTTGCAAGGTCAACTTTGTGATTACATCAGCAGTGATGAGCAGGGACAACTCTCCCTGAACGGGGAAATACTTCACAAGCTGGAGCCAAACTCTCGCAAAAACTTTACTGAGACACTCGCCCAGCCAAACCGGACGAACCCACTCATGAACCGACTTCCTCCAAAGCAAGATGTTACGTATTTATTCCATTTGTAATATTTTACCTTAGTAAATATAATTTGATATGCTAGTCACGAGTGACCTCCTTTGCATGATCGCGCTAGTTTTATTAGAGTTACCTCCCTTTCACTTTCATTCACTCACGTTGCTTTCGCGCCCGCCCGGCGTTTGTCGTCCAGCGTTTGCTATTCTGTCACCCATTCCACCCTCCCAGTAGTGTTACTGGTGCTTGAGGTAAAGGAAGAATCAATTTTAAAGTGTCTTTCTTCGCCCCGCTTGTTGGCACCTTTTCATGGCATATATTTGTTTTGCTTAAGCCTTATGTATTAACGATCTATTCTCTTGACATATGCCTTTTTTTGTTTTAAAGAGCTGACGTCTATATTGTTAAAATGCGAAAATAAATTCTGCAGTCAATTCAAATAAATTCTATCATTCCTGTCGGTGTCGTCGTGGAATACAACGCACCACACAGGCACCTGATACAAGTTGGCGATAGTTGCGTAGAGGCAACGGTATACGTATCTGCAACACACAGGCACCTGATACAAGTTGGCGATAGTTGCGTAGAGGTAACGGTATACGTATCTGCAACACACAGGCACCTGATTCAAGTTAGCGATAGTTGCGTAGAGGCAACGGTATATGTATCTGCAACACACTGGGCACCTGACAGCGATAGTTGCAGGCCGGTATACGAATCTGCAACACACAGGCACCTCCTACAAAGTTAGCGATAATTGGGTAGAGGCAACGGTATAATGCGTATCTGCAACACACAGGCACCTCCTACAAGTTGGCGATAATAGCGTATAGAGGCAACGGTATACATATCTGCAACACACAGGCACCTGCTACAAGCTGGCGATAGTAGCGTAGAGGCAACGGTATACGAATCTCTGCAACACACAGGCACCTGCTACAAGTTGGCGATAGTAGCGTAGAGGCAACGGTATACGTATCCGCAAAACATACAGGCACCTGCTACAAGTTGGCGATAGTAGCGTAGAGGTAACGGTAACGTATATATCTGCAACACACAGGCACCTGATTCAAGTTGGCGATAGTAGCGTAGAGGCAACGGTATACGTATCTGCAACACACAGGCACCTGCTACAAGTTGGCGATAGTAGCGTAGAGGCAACGGTATACGAATCTCTGCAACACACAGGCACCTGGTACAAGTTGGCGACAGTAGCGTAGAGGCAACGGTATACGTATCTGTAACACACAGGCACCTGATTCAAGTTGGCGATAGTAGCGTAGAGGCAACGGTATACGTATCTGTTTTCCTGACATCGAGGGGCCCAGGGGAACCAACCAGGATGTAGCTAGTGTAGACCTGACACTGTCAGTAATGTTATCACCATATCCACACATTCACCAAACAGACGGGGAAGCACATTTTCTGGAGTCGTCTGTATTATTAATGGTAAGTGCTAAAACTTTTTGAGCATTTCTCACTGCATATGATGGATAATATTCATTACGTTCATTAACGATGTGAATGGCTAAGTCAAGGTACTCAGTCGGGCCGGGTTTTCCCATGCAGCACTGAAACAACATGCTCACACCCAGCACGCTTCCCCAACACCCCACACCCAACACGTGTTTACACGCCACCGAGCCCCAGTGGATCCCCGGGACTCCGCACAGCTCTAGTAGAGGAATAGAATGCGATTCCGCAAGGTTTCTTCCTGAACTTGATAAGGAGAATGAGAACAAAGGTGCACCTGTGTCTCGGACGCGCGGAGAGGGTTCACAAGATATTGAATGACCGACTGTTGCATGTTTGTCATTTTCATTTTGGGGTGGGGGTGAGGGGTCTATACTTATTATTATTATGTTATAGGATCATAGGATATTTATATAGCGCACATATCCACGCACCTAGTACATGCTCAAGGCGCTGGTATCTTTTTTCCCGTGATCGATGGGTATCAATATCAACGGCACATCGTAATATCAATCTCAACTCCTGGGGATCATACAACTCTTAAAGCCACTAGGCGCACCGAGTTATTGTGGCTTTCCCATCGTTACGAGGTACCCATTCACAGCTGTGTGGACTGGGGCAAATAGTCACAGGACTTCGTCAAAGTTTACTTCACAGTGGTGTACCCGCAACTAGGTTTTTGCACGTATTCATGTGGCCACCATCTTGTCATATACCAACGGATTCATTTGTTCTTTTAACTTGTGTACTGTACACTAGGGGTTGTGACAACACTGAAAGAGTCTGCACACAAAGTTGACTCCAAGGTATCTACACCCGGTCACAGGTGGGCTCGATCCCGACACCTCAAGCTCGCTAGATCACTAGTCTGACGCCTTACAACTATGTACACACCATTGCAAAGGTTAACTGGGTCGAGTTGGTAATCACTGAAAATAACTTAGGGGGCGTTATATTAAGCTTTATTCGTATGAGGATGTAATATCTGTGTGTTCAGCTAAATGAATCATTTTAAATAAGTCATAATCTCATGTAACTTCATGGGCACAGATGTGGTGCCGATAGTCTTGTTTTTCGTGTTACGTTTTTGGGGCATTTTTGGGCAACGGTCGATCTCAATAGATTGTTGTCCAGGGAATTCTTACTCATATACAATATCGTGACCACGGGTTGACCCCAGTCCTTCCACCATTCATGCAGCTACATGATCCTGGACATACACTTTAACAAGACATACTGCAGTTCTGACGCTCATCGACTCATGTAACGCCGATGTTGATGTCATTTTGACGCGCATCGACTCACGTTACGCCGACGTTGATGTCATTCTGACGCGCCGATGTTGATGTCATGGACTGGTCCTTACGCTGCCCAAACCTGAAAACTAATTAAACATATTTGGCATGATCTGGTGAAAAAGAGCAGCAGATAAAACAGCGTTACATATTGCAGGAACTTGGGCTAGCACCCGTTGACCAATGGCCATGACGTCCATGGAGGTCACACTCCAATGGGAATGGAACGTCCTGCATTATTTTTCAAACTGAGACAGCTATCCACATTTTGACGTCAGCATTGCCACCTCGATGAGAGTGAGTGAGTGAGTTTAGTTTTACGCCGACACTCAGTAATATTCCACCTATATGGCGGCGGTCTGTAAATAATCGAGTCTGACCAGACAATCCAGTGATCAACAACATGAGCATCGCAATTGGGAACCGATGACATGTGGGTCAACCAAGTCAGCGAGCCTGACCACCAGATCCCGTTAGGCACCTCTTACGACAAGCATGGGTTACTGAAGGCTCATTCTAACACGGACCTTCACGGGTCACCTGGTAGAGAGTAACATGATAGTAGGAAGGTTTTAGTTTATTGGATTACTGCCGTTATGTTGGCAATAGCAGAGTAGTCATCTGGCCTACAGACAGACATGGTGCAGGGTAACTGAAATGGTCCGCTGTAACAAATGTTTTATATGATCAAAATGGACAAATGGAGAAACCTTTAATGTTTGAAACAACATCTAGGAACAACAGCCTATTGGAAAACATAAATGCTGTCAAAACAATGCATGCAATGCTTGAGAAAACAACTTGATCAAAGATCAGGCCAGGACACACTAAAACTTTTAACTATTTGAGAAGGGTGGATTTTGTCCACTTTTGTTAAGGAGAGGTGGATTTTGTCCGTGGCAATTTGGGGTGGATTTTGTCCGGGTGGATTTTGTCCGGTCACCAACAAATGACTACTTTTGACGCATCACCCGAAATTATGCCCCATTCAAACAAAAGGCATATTAATTGAACTTTATGTGTAAAGTATACAACTCCTACATTACGACAACATTGCTGAGGTATCATACATAACAGTGTGTAGACTTGCCAAACATTGGTTTCAGTAGGGGAACGATCAAAACCAAAACCTCTCAGGCCTTAAATGTCAGATATTTGTTTCAATCTACGACCGCAAGAGAGCAAAAATATTATGCATGTGCGATTTGCTTGCCTGAAATACGTGAACACATACGGGATGCAATTTGGGGAAACGTTACGGGAGTTTGAACTGAAGACGCAAGCAGAGTACAATTGATATGACTGGTTCAGACCTTGGTGCCAGGAGTTCCTGTTACTCAATCAGGGCTGGGTTCCCCGTGTGCATACTGTGTCGATCCAACTTGTAGCCCGTGCATGCTTCACTGCATGAAGCAGTACCAGGTGATTGTAAACAACATGTTTCAGGTTGAGCATCCATCATTGCACGATGTGGGATTCAGCACGTGGGCTGATTGCTGCAACAGTCTGGGTCCTCCTCGTGTGGCAGTCGTCATGTCGTAAGTTCCTTAAAAGCACAACTGATTTGTGATTACATTATGATTTCCATCTTATTATGTGTGACACCTTGCTTCCAGAAGCTGGCGCTGTTTTGAAACTTATAACGTTTGTTTCGCGTATTTATATACAGATTATCCGATACTAGATGGAGAAATGACGGCTACGAACTCGTTCAGGTTACGCTGTACGAAAACAGACGGTTTGGGCGTCCTGAAACTGAGCACTGTCTATTGGTACCGAAATGACACCCTTGTATTCCAAACATACAGCTCGTTTAATTCATCCATGCACATCCTGGACAAGACATTTGCAAACCCCGTTCACCTGACTGGGACTTGGAGGAGTCACAGTGTGACCGTTTCTAACGTGCATGAAGGCATGTCTATATGGAGATGCAACAACCATGAGACCACACGCACCTGGAGTAATCCAGTTCAATTACCAGGTAAGTGCAATATTAATATCAATCAACATAATAGTAATTGTGGAGTGTGTCAATTTCAATAGATTAGTGTACTTGTGACCGCCCATTTCGATTCTTTGGGAACCCAAAGCTCTTGTCACATTACCATTCCGAACTACCGGGTACCCGCTGCTAGGTGAACTGTCTGTACAAAATATAGACCCACAGGATTAACTGACTGTGACTGTGTGTCCCGCATTCTTGCCGCCTGTTTTCATGACATGAGATAATTTTGCACTTGCGCATTAAAGAAACAATCGCGTTTGTGTTAAGTTATCAATTAAAAGACATATTTGCCTGATTTTTCCAGTGGAGTGAGGTCCTAGAAGAACGGACTTTTCTGAAGTATGATGTGCTTTCTCTTTTTCTTCAGGTGATACAGCAGGTGTAACGCATTTCACACTTATTACGCCAAACCCGTTTGGCATATCTGTTGGTAAGATTCATAGAATTATTTCTTTTAGGATTACCAATCACCAATCCAATTTCTGTTACCTTTTATTTTATACATGTGTCTTCCGTTAATCGTCAATTTTGCGTTAAAACTGGTTATTCTTTTAACAACAACAAAATTCTAAACTTTCCAGCAACTACACTGTACCTGATTTTATCATGTTTCATTTTCAGTTGATAACTGAGTGATGTTAGATCCCAAAACATGAACTGTAGTGACTTCTGCAGGTGCTTTTAATATATATTAATTCAAGTTAGTTGTTTAACGCCAGAAATCAACAATATTCCAGCTATATGGCGGCAATCTGTAAATAGTTGAGTTGGGGCCGGACAATCCAGTGATAAACATCATGAGCACAACCAAGTTAGCTAGCCTGACCACCCGATCCCGTTAGTGGGCCCTAACGACACCCATGGGATGCTAAAGATCAATTCCAACCTGCATCTCCACGAGTTCTTTATCTTCCAAAACAAATGAATGTACACTTTTGTTGACACAAATTTACATTCTCTCAATAGGGATGAGGTCTTGCAGTTCCAAGTTCAATTCTTATCCAAGTCTTCCCTAAACCAGTGTATTGGTGTACAAAATTATCTTGCAGCACCATTCTTTTCCAAACTGTTGCAGGAATGGGTGCTGGTTAAAAAAGACATATACACATTGGAAAACAGATGTTTTAAGCACATAAAACATGCTCTGTATGTGTTTTGCCCCTAAGGATTATACACGAAGATTTGAAAAGAATCTTAAGTATGCAATGTCCTACTTCTTTGATTTGTACCACCGATTCCCGTGTTTGTTTAGGTGAACACTTGACTTGCTTATACACGTGTTTCAGACTAGCTCTTCATTTGGTGGGGATTGTATGACAAACTTGGACTTCAGCACAGATTTCTTAATATTCTGGGGAGGGTTAGGGTCGATTTTATCTAGTACATATTTGCGTATGTGTGATAAGTTAATTATATCCCATTGAGACATTGTCATAAGATCATTTTCGAGAAAGCATATTTATTGAATCTTTCAGGAAATCTCACTCTAAATGTGTATCCAGATAAGATATTCGATGAAAACAACTTTACTCTAAGCTGCACAGTTGAGACTGGAGGACAAGTAATTACTTCCAATATGGTTTGGCTTCAAAACTCTGAAGAAATCTTCGTGACCTTCAGTAACGGAAGTTATCTCGTCTTGGACAACTCCAACACCCCTGCTGTGATGGATGTGACACAGAGCTACAACTACAACCAGCACAACGTAACCATGGTAGCCAGTCCCTATGTGAATGGCACTGAATGGACATGCGGAATTCCAGTGTTATCGACAATCAGTAACACTGTGTTGATACAGGTCTTGGAACTAACAGGTAAGATTAGACTTTTCTTGCGAAAGCCTGTGAAGTGTGTATGAAAAGCATAATTGTTCAGCCGGCTCTTCAAAACATGCACTGGAATGGGAGGAGTCACATATACGGGTGTGTCCACGCAACACTCAACATTGTTCAGAATATTACTCATCAAAACACATGATGATAAATTCCGTTGTTGTCAGACAGCTACGTGTGAGGGTCAGAACCGAGGACAGTGTTTGATATTATCCCAGAGTGTATATAAAAGCTTTGCACTGTGAGATTCTGAGTAACCAATGAAAATGCTTGAACCACCTGACCGTTCACTTTCAGGGCATCAGTCTGTAGAAGACAGAACACAGCTGTACACCATCCTTGGGAGCACCGTCGGCGCAGTTGCTCTGACTGTCATCATCTCTGTCCTCGTGATCAGAAATCGGAAGAAGACAGGTGAAATTAAAGGTGTGTTTCCTATTTTTGCATTTAAAATTTATATCAGTGAGAAAGATGTAAGAGGGATGACAATGAATGCTGTACCCCATTGCGGAAATGTATCAGTTTTGGCACTCACTCATTCACTAAACATCAAGCACCCCACCCACTCACTCACTCACTCACTCACTCATGAAGTTGTCACATACGCTAGAGAAAAGGGTGTAATGCCAGATAAAGGATGCATCCTGGTGTTTGTTGAACGTGACCAAGAAACTGCAAACGTTGTGAAGTCGTTAAAAAGCTAATGAAACTGTGGAAATGTTAGGCGAAATTTAACACTGTGATGCCCGTATCAAATACATAACCGTCGAATAGGCATGTATTGTTTTCCATGCTAAGCGTTTTCAAGTATTGATGTATGTTCTTTTGACAGGCAGTTTGCTGTCTTCGTTAAAAATATTATGTCTCAAATATCATTTTGACTAATTCACAACATTTATTTTGATTCAGAACCAAAGAGATCAGGGCAAGACAGGTAAGTAAATATCACTGAAATGATAATTTTAGGGGAAAATATGTTTCAACTAATTGTAGAATTACAATAAGGCCACTTAAAACTTATATCAGAAACATACGTGAATTAAAAGTCAACAAAAGGGGTGTACAGGGGTGGGGTAGACTAACGCTTAGTCCCTAAATGTATATAATTTTGATAGTAACAAATAAACCCATGATTTAACTGAAAGGAGCCCCAGTGATTTGGGATATTCAGGCTTGCTTCATTTAGAGCTTCAGCATTGCAGGGAGGGCTAAGCATTAGGGGAAAATAATGTGGTTCAGGGACTGTGAGACAGACTACATTGCAGGGAGGGCTAATGATTAGGGGAAAATAATGTGGTTCAGGGACTGTAGAGACAGACTACATTGCAGGAGGGCTAATCATTAGGGAAAATAATGTGGTTCAGGGACTGTGAGACAGACTACATTGCAGGGAGGAGCTAATCATTAGAGGAGGAAAATAATGTGGTTCAGGGACTGTGAGACAGACTACATTGCAGGGAGGGCTAAGCATTAGGGAAAATAATGTGGTTCAGGGACTGTGAGACAGACTACATTGCAGGGAGGAGCTAATCATTAGGGAAAATAATGTGGTTCAGGGACTGTGAGACAGACTACATTGCAGGAGGGCTAAGCATTAGGGAAAATAATGTGGTTCAGGGACTGTGAGACAGACTACATTGCAGGGAGGAGCTAAGCATTAGGGAAAATAATGTGGTTCAGGGACTGTGAGACAGACTACATTGCAGGAGGGCTAATCATTAGGGAAAATAATGTGGTTCAGGGACTGTGAGACAGACTACATTGCAGGGAGGGCTAAGCATTGGGGAAAATAATGTGGTTCAGGGACTGTGAGACAGACTACATTGCAGGGAGGGCTAAGCATTGGGGAAAATAATGTGGTTCAGGGACTGTGAGACAGACTACATTGCAGGGAGGGCTAAGCATTAGGGGGAAAATAATGTGGTTCAGGGACTGTGAGACAGACTACATTGCAGGAGGAGCTAAGCATTGGGGAAAATAATGTGGTTCAGGGACTGTGAGACAGACTACATTGCAGGGAGGGCTAAGCATTGGGGAAAATAATGTGGTTCAGGGACTGTGAGACAGACTACATTGCAGGGAGGGCTAAGCATTGGGGAAAATAATGTGGTTCAGGGACTGTGAGACAGACTACATTGCAGGGAGGGCTAAGCATTGGGGAAAATAATGTGGTTCAGGGACTGTGAGACAGACTACATTGCAGGGAGGGCTAAGCATTGGGGAAAATAATGTGGTTCAGGGACTGTGAGACAGACTACATTGCAGGAGGAGCTAAGCATTGGGGAAAATAATGTGGTTCAGGGACTGTGAGACAGACTACATTGCAGGGAGGAGCTAGGCATTAGGGGAAAATAATGTGGTTCAGGGACTGTGAGACAGACTACATTGCAGGGAGGAGCTAAGGCATTAGGGGAAAATAATGTGGTTCAGGGATTGTGAGACAGACTACATTGCAGGGAGGAGCTAAGGCATTAGGGGGAAAATAATGTGGTTCAGGGACTGTGAGACAGACTACATTGCAGGGAGGAGCTAGCTGAGCAGAAGGGGAAAATAATGTGGTTCAGGGACTGTGAGACAGACTACATTGCAGGGAGGGGCTAAGCATTAGGGGAAAATAATGTGGTTCAGGGACTGTGAGACAGACTACATTGCAGGGAGGAGGGCTAAGCATTAGGGGAAAATAATGTGGTTCAGGGATTGTGAGACAGACTACATTGCAGGGGAGGGCTAAGCATTAGGGAAAATAATGTGGTTCAGGGACTGTGAGACAGACTACATTGCAGGAGGAGCTAAGGCAGTAGGGGAAAATAATGTGGTTCAGGGACTGTGAGACAGACTACATTGCAGGGAGGAGCTAAGCATTAGGGAAAATAATGTGGTTCAGGGACTGTGAGACAGACTACATTGCAGGAGGAGGCTAAGCAGTAGGGGAAATAATGTGGTTCAGGGACTGTGAGACAGACTACATTGCAGGGAGGAGCTAAGCATTAGGAAAATAATGTGGTTCAGGGACTGTAGAGACAGACTACATTGCAGGAGGAGCTAAGCATTAGGGAAAATAATGTGGTTCAGGGACTGTGAGACAGACTACATTGCAGGGAGGAGCTAACATTAGGGGGAAAATAATGTGGTTCAGGGACTGTGAGACAGACTACATTGCAGGAGGAGCTAAGCATTAGGAAAATAATGTGGTTCAGGGACTGTGAGACAGACTACATTGCAGGGAGGAGCTAAGCATTAGGGAAAATAATGTGGTTCAGGGACTGTGAGACAGACTACATTGCAGGAGGAGCTAAGCAGTAGGAAAATAATGTGGTTCAGGGACTGTGAGACAGACTACATTGCAGGGAGGAGCTAGGCATTAGGGAAATAATGTGGTTCAGGGACTGTGAGACAGACTACATTGCAGGGAGGAGCTAGGCAGTAGGGAAAATAATGTGGTTCAGGGACTGTGAGACAGACTACATTGCAGGGAGGGGCTAGGCATTAGGGAAAATAATGTGGTTCAGGGACTGTGAGACAGACTACATTGCAGGGAGGAGCTAGGCAGTAGGGGGAAAATAATGTGGTTCAGGGACTGTGAGACAGACTACATTGCAGGAGGGAGGCTAGGCATTAGGGAAAATAATGTGGTTCAGGGACTGTGAGACAGACTACATTGCAGGGAGGGCTAAGCATTAGGGGGAAAATAATGTGGTTCAGGGACTGTGAGACAGACTACATTGCAGGAGGGAGGCTAAGCAGTAGGGAAAATAATGTGGTTCAGGGACTGTGAGACAGACTACATTGCAGGGAGGGCTAAGGCATTAGGGAAAATAATGTGGTTCAGGGACTGTGAGACAGACTACATTGCAGGGGAGGAGCTAGGCATTAGGGGAAATAATGTGGTTCAGGGACTGTGAGACAGACTACATTGCAGGGAGGAGCTGAGCAGTAGGGAAAATAATGTGGTTCAGGGACTGTGAGACAGACTACATTGCAGAGGAGGGCTAGGCATTAGGGAAAATAATGTGGTTCAGGGACTGTGAGACAGACTACATTGCAGGGAGGAGCTAAGGCATTAGGGAAAATAATGTGGTTCAGGGACTGTGAGACAGACTACATTGCAGGGGAGGGCTAAGCAGTAGGGGAAAATAATGTGGTTCAGGGACTGTGAGACAGACTACATTGCAGGGAGGAGCTAAGCAGTAGGGGGAAAATAATGTGGTTCAGGGACTGTGAGACAGACTACATTGCAGGGAGGAGCTAAGGCATTAGGGGAAAATAATGTGGTTCAGGGACTGTGAGACAGACTACATTGCAGGGAGGGCTAGGCATTAGGAAAATAATGTGGTTCAGGGACTGTGAGACAGACTACATTGCAGGGAGGGCTAGGCATTAGGGGAAAATAATGTGGTTCAGGGACTGTGAGACAGACTACATTGCAGGGAGGGCTAAGGCATTAGGGGAAAATAATGTGGTTCAGGGACTGTGAGACAGACTACATTGCAGGAGGAGGCTAAGGCAGTAGGGGAAAATAATGTGGTTCAGGGACTGTGAGACAGACTACATTGCAGGGAGGAGCTAGGCAGTAGGGAAAATAATGTGGTTCAGGGACTGTGAGACAGACTACATTGCAGGGAGGAGGCTAGGCAGTAGGGGAAAATAATGTGGTTCAGGGACTGTGAGACAGACTACATTGCAGGGAGGAGCTAGGCAGTAGGGGAAAATAATGTGGTTCAGGGACTGTGAGACAGACTACATTGCAGGGAGGAGCTAAGGCAGTAGGGGAAAATAATGTGGTTCAGGGACTGTGAGACAGACTACATTGCAGGGAGGAGCTAGGCATTAGGGAAAATAATGTGGTTCAGGGACTGTGAGACAGACTACATTGCAGGGAGGAGGGCTAGGCATTAGGGGGAAAATAATGTGGTTCAGGGACTGTGAGACAGACTACATTACAGGGAGGGGCTAAGGATTAGGGGAAAATAATGTGGTTCAGGGACTGTGAGACAGACTACATTGCAGGGAGGGCTAGGCATTAGGGGAAAATAATGTGGTTCAGGGACTGTAGAGACAGACTACATTGCAGGGAGGGCTAGGCAGTAGGGGGAAAATAATGTGGTTCAGGGACTGTAGAGACAGACTACATTGCAGGGAGGGCTAGGCATTAGGGAAAATAATGTGGTTCAGGGACTGTGAGACAGACTACATTGCAGGGAGGAGCTAGGCAGTAGGGAAAATAATGTGGTTCAGGGACTGTGAGACAGACTACATTGCAGGGAGGAGCTAGGCAGTAGGGAAAATAATGTGGTTCAGGGACTGTGAGACAGACTACATTGCAGGAGGGCTAGGCATTAGGGGAAAATAATGTGGTTCAGGGACTGTGAGACAGACTACATTGCAGGAGGAGGCTAGGCAGTAGGGGAAAATAATGTGGTTCAGGGACTGTGAGACAGACTACATTGCAGGGAGGAGCTAGGCATTAGGGGAAAATAATGTGGTTCAGGGATTGTGAGACAGACTACATTGCAGGGAGGGGCTAAGGCATTAGGGGAAAATAATGTGGTTCAGGGACTGTGAGACAGACTACATTGCAGGGAGGAGCTAGGCATTAGGGGAAAATAATGTGGTTCAGGGACTGTGAGACAGACTACATTGCAGGGAGGGGCTAGGCATTAGGGAAAATAATGTGGTTCAGGGACTGTGAGACAGACTACATTGCAGGGAGGAGCTAGGCATTAGGAAAATAATGTGGTTCAGGGACTGTGAGACAGACTACATTGCAGGGAGGAGCTAAGGCATTAGGGGAAAATAATGTGGTTCAGGGACTGTGAGACAGACTACATTGCAGGGAGGAGCTAAGCATTAGGGAAAATAATGTGGTTCAGGGACTGTGAGACAGACTACATTGCAGGGAGGGCTAGGCATTAGGGGAAAATAATGTGGTTCAGGGACTGTGAGACAGACTACATTGCAGGGAGGAGCTAATCATTAGGGAAAATAATGTGGTTCAGGGACTGTGAGACAGACTACATTGCAGGGAGGAGCTAAGCATTAGGGGAAAATAATGTGGTTCAGGGACTGTGAGAGACAGACTACATTGCAGGGAGGAGCTAGGCATTAGGGGAAAATAATGTGGTTCAGGGACTGTGAGACAGACTACATTGCAGGAGGAGCTAGGCATTAGGGGAAAATAATGTGGTTCAGGGACTGTGAGACAGACTACATTGCAGGGAGGAGCTAAGCAGCAGGGGAAATAATGTGGTTCAGGGACTGTGAGACAGACTACATTGCAGGGAGGAGCTAGGCATTAGGGGAAAATAATGTGGTTCAGGGACTGTGAGACAGACTACATTGCAGGGAGGAGCTAAGCATTAGGGGAAAATAATGTGGTTTCAGGGACTGTGAGACAGACTACATTGCAGGGAGGAGCTAAGCATTAGGGGAAAATAATGTGGTTCAGGGACTGTGAGACAGACTACATTGCAGGAGGAGCTAAGCATTAGGGGAAAATAATGTGGTTCAGGGACTGTGAGACAGACTACATTGCAGGGAGGGCTAGAGCATTAGGGGAAAATAATGTGGTTCAGGGACTGTGAGACAGACTACATTGCAGGGAGGAGCTAAGCATTAGGGGAAAATAATGTGGTTCAGGGACTGTGAGACAGACTACATTGCAGGGAGGAGCTAAGGCATTAGGGAAAATAATGTGGTTCAGGGACTGTGAGACAGACTACATTGCAGGGAGGAGCTAATGATTAGGGGAAAATAATGTGGTTCAGGGACTGTGAGACAGACTACATTGCAGGGAGGAGCTAAGCATTAGGGGAAAATAATGTGGTTCAGGGACTGTGAGACAGACTACATTGCAGGGGGAGGAGCTAGGCATTAGGGGAAAATAATGTGGTTCAGGACTGTGAGACAGACTACATTGCAGGGAGGAGCTAGGCATTAGGGGAAAATAATGTGGTTCAGGGACTGTGAGACAGACTACATTGCAGGGAGGAGCTAAGGCAGTAGGGGAAAATAATGTGGTTCAGGGACTGTGAGACAGACTACATTGCAGGGAGGAGCTAAGCATTAGGGAAAATAATGTGGTTCAGGGACTGTGAGACAGACTACATTGCAGGGAGGGCTAGGCATTAGGGGAAAATAATGTGGTTCAGGGATTGTGAGACAGACTACATTGCAGGGAGGAGCTAATGCATTAGGGAAAATAATGTGGTTCAGGGACTGTGAGACAGACTACATTGCAAGGAGGAGCTAAGCATTAGGGGGAAAATAATGTGGTTCAGGGACTGTGAGACAGACTACATTGCAGGGAGGAGCTAAGCATTAGGGGAAAATAATGTGGTTCAGGGACTGTGAGACAGACTACATTGCAGGGAGGAGGAGCTAAGCATTAGGGAAAATAATGTGGTTCAGGGACTGTGAGACAGACTACATTGCAGGGAGGGCTAGGCATTAGGGGAAAATAATGTGGTTCAGGGACTGTGAGACAGACTACATTGCAGGGAGGAGCTAAGCATTAGGGGGAAAATAATGTGGTTCAGGGACTGTGAGACAGACTACATTGCAGGAGGAGGCTAATGCATTAGGGGAAAATAATGTGGTTCAGGGACTGTGAGACAGACTACATTGCAGGAGGGCTAGCATTAGGGGAAAATAATGTGGTTCAGGGACTGTGAGACAGACTACATTGCAGGGAGGAGCTAAGCATTAGGGGAAAATAATGTGGTTCAGGGACTGTGAGACAGACTACATTGCAGGGAGGAGCTAAGCATTTAGGGAAAATAATGTGGTTCAGGGACTGTGAGACAGACTACATTGCAGGGAGGAGCTAAGCAGTAGGGGAAAATAATGTGGTTCAGGACTGTGAGACAGACTACATTGCAGGGAGGAGCTAAGCATTAGGGAAAATAATGTGGTTCAGGGACTGTGAGACAGACTACATTACAGGGAGGAGCTAAGCATTAGGGAAAATAATGTGGTTCAGGGACTGTGAGACAGACTACATTGCAGGGAGGGCTAAGCATTAGGGGAAAAAATGTGGTTCAGGGACTGTGAGACAGACTACATTGCAGGGAGGAGCTAAGCATTAGGGAAAATAATGTGGTTCAGGGACTTGTGAGACAGACTACATTGCAGGGAGGGCTAATGCATTAGGAAAATAATGTGGTTCAGGGACTGTGAGACAGACTACATTGCAGGAGGAGCTAAGCATTAGGGAAAATAATGTGGTTCAGGGACTGTGAGACAGACTACATTGCAGGGAGGAGCTAATGATTAGGGGAAAATAATGTGGTTCAGGGACTGTGAGACAGAGCTACATTGCAGGGAGGAGCTAAGCATTAGGGAAAATAATGTGGTTCAGGGACTGTGAGACAGACTACATTGCAGGGAGGAGCTAGGCATTAGGGAAAATAATGTGGTTCAGGGACTGTGAGACAGACTACATTGCAGGGAGGAGCTAGGCATTAGGGGAAAATAATGTGGTTCAGGGACTGTGAGACAGACTACATTGCAGGGAGGAGCTAAGCATTGGGGGGAAAATAATGTGGTTCAGGGACTGTGAGACAGACTACATTGCAGGAGGAGCTAAGCATTAGGGGAAAATAATGTGGTTCAGGGACTGTGAGACAGACTACATTGCAGGGAGGGCTAGGCATTAGGGAAAATAATGTGGTTCAGGGACTGTGAGACAGACTACATTGCAGGGAGGAGGGCTAAGCATTTAGGGGAAAATAATGTGGTTCAGGGACTGTGAGACAGACTACATTGCAGGGAGGAGCTAGGCATTAGGGAAAATAATGTGGTTCAGGGACTGTGAGACAGACTACATTGCAGGGAGGAGCTAGGCATTAGGGAAAATAATGTGGTTCAGGGACTGTGAGACAGACTACATTGCAGGGAGGAGCTAGAGCAGTAGGGAAAATAATGTGGTTCAGGGACTGTGAGACAGACTACATTGCAGGGAGGGCTAAGCATTAGGGAAAATAATGTGGTTCAGGGACTGTGAGACAGACTACATTGCAGGGAGGGGCTAAGCATTAGGGGAAAATAATGTGGTTCAGGGACTGTGAGACAGACTACATTGCAGGGAGGGCTAAGCATTAGGGGAAAATAATGTGGTTCAGGGACTGTGAGACAGACTACATTGCAGGGAGGAGCTAAGGCATTAGGGAAAATAATGTGGTTCAGGGACTGTGAGACAGACTACATTGCAGGGAGGAGCTAAGCATTAGGGGAAAATAATGTGGTTCAGGGACTGTGAGACAGACTACATTGCAGGGGGAGGAGCTAAGCATTAGGGGAAAATAATGTGGTTCAGGGACTGTGAGACAGACTACATTGCAGGGAGGAGCTAGCATTAGGGGAAAATAATGTGGTTCAGGGACTGTGAGACAGACTACATTGCAGGGAGGAGCTAGGCATTAGGGAAAATAATGTGGTTCAGGGACTGTGAGACAGACTACATTGCAGGGAGGAGCTAAGCATTAGGGAAAATAATGTGGTTCAGGGACTGTGAGACAGACTACATTGCAGGGAGGAGCTAATCATTAGGGAAAATAATGTGGTTCAGGGACTGTGAGACAGACTACATTGCAGGAGGAGGGCTAAGCATTAGGGAAAATAATGTGGTTCAGGGACTGTAGAGACAGACTACATTGCAGGGAGGGCTAGGCATTAGGGGAAAATAATGTGGTTCAGGGACTGTGAGACAGACTACATTGCAGGGAGGAGCTAGGCAGTAGGGGAAAATAATGTGGTTCAGGGACTGTGAGACAGACTACATTGCAGGGAGGAGCTAGGCATTAGGGGAAAATAATGTGGTTCAGGGACTGTGAGACAGACTACATTGCAGGGAGGAGCTAGGCATTAGGGGAAAATAATGTGGTTCAGGGACTGTGAGACAGACTACATTGCAGGGAGGAGCTAATGCATTAGGAGAAAATAATGTGGTTCAGGGACTGTAGAGACAGACTACATTGCAGGGAGAGGGCTAAGCATTAGGGAAAATAATGTGGTTCAGGGACTGTGAGACAGACTACATTGCAGGGAGGAGCTAGGCATTAGGGGAAAATAATGTGGTTCAGGGACTGTGAGACAGACTACATTGCAGGGAGGAGCTAGGCATTAGGGAAAATAATGTGGTTCAGGGACTGTGAGACAGACTACATTGCAGGGAGGAGCTAAGGCATTAGGGGAAAATAATGTGGTTCAGGGACTGTGAGACAGACTACATTGCAGGGAGGCTAATGCATTAGGGAAAATAATGTGGTTCAGGGACTGTGAGACAGACTACATTGCAGGGAGAGCTAGCATTAGGGGGGAAAATAATGTGGTTCAGGGACTGTGAGACAGACTACATTGCAGGAGGAGCTAATGATTAGGGAAAATAATGTGGTTCAGGGACTGTGAGACAGACTACATTGCAGGGAGGAGCTAGGCATTAGGAAAATAATGTGGTTCAGGGACTGTGAGACAGACTACATTGCAGGGAGGAGCTAGGCATTAGGAAAATAATGTGGTTCAGGGACTGTGAGACAGACTACATTGCAGGGAGGAGCTAGGCATTAGGGAAAATAATGTGGTTCAGGGACTGTGAGACAGACTACATTGCAGGGAGGGCTAATGATTAGGGGAAAATAATGTGGTTCAGGGACTGTGAGACAGACTACATTGCAGGGAGGAGCTAAGCATTAGGGGAAAATAATGTGGTTCAGGGACTGTGAGACAGACTACATTGCAGGGAGGAGCTAGCATTAGGGAAAATAATGTGGTTCAGGGACTGTGAGACAGACTACATTGCAGGGAGGAGCTAATGATTAGGGGAAAATAATGTGGTTCAGGGACTGTGAGACAGACTACATTGCAGGAGGAGGAGAGCATGATTAGGGAAAATAATGTGGTTCAGGGACTGTGAGACAGACTACATTGCAGGGAGGGCTAATGGCATTAGGAAAATAATGTGGTTCAGGGACTGTGAGACAGACTACATTGCAGGGAGGGCTAAGCATTAGGGGGAAAATAATGTGGTTCAGGGACTGTGAGACAGACTACATTGCAGGGAGGAGCTAAGCATTAGGGGAAAATAATGTGGTTCAGGGACTGTGAGACAGACTACATTGCAGGGAGGAGCTAAGCATTAGGGAAAATAATGTGGTTCAGGGACTGTGAGACAGACTACATTGCAGGAGGAGCTAAGCATTAGGGGGAAAATAATGTGGTTCAGGGACTGTGAGACAGACTACATTGCAGGGAGGGCTAGGCATTAGGGGAAAATAATGTGGTTCAGGGACTGTGAGACAGACTACATTGCAGGGAGGAGCTAATGCATTAGGGAAAATAATGTGGTTCAGGGACTGTGAGACAGACTACATTGCAGGGAGGAGCTAATAGGATTAGGGGAAAATAATGTGGTTCAGGGACTGTGAGACAGACTACATTGCAGGGAGGGGCTAAGCATTAGGGGAAAATAATGTGGTTCAGGGACTGTGAGACAGACTACATTGCAGGAGGGCTAATCATTAGGGAAAATAATGTGGTTCAGGGACTGTGAGACAGACTACATTGCAGGAGGAGGAGCTAGGCATTAGGGAAAATAATGTGGTTCAGGGACTGTGAGACAGACTACATTGCAGGGAGGGCTAATCATTAGGGAAAATAATGTGGTTCAGGGACTGTGAGACAGACTACATTGCAGGGAGGAGCTAAGCATTAGGGGAAAATAATGTGGTTCAGGGATTGTGAGACAGACTACATTGCAGGGAGGAGCTAAGCATTAGGGAAAATAATGTGGTTCAGGGACTGTGAGACAGACTACATTGCAGGGAGGAGCTAATGATTAGGGGAAAATAATGTGGTTCAGGGACTGTGAGACAGACTACATTGCAGGAGGAGCTAATGATTAGGGAAAATAATGTGGTTCAGGGACTGTGAGACAGACTACATTGCAGGGAGGGCTAGGCATTAGGGGAAAATAATGTGGTTCAGGGACTGTGAGACAGACTACATTGCAGGGAGGGCTATGAGCATTAGGGGAAAATAATGTGGTTCAGGGACTGTGAGACAGACTACATTGCAGGGAGGGCTAATGATTAGGGGAAAATAATGTGGTTCAGGGACTGTGAGACAGACTACATTGCAGGGAGGAGCTAGGCATTAGGGGAAAATAATGTGGTTCAGGGACTGTGAGACAGACTACATTGCAGGGAGGGCTAGGCATTAGAGGAAAATAATGTGGTTCAGGGACTGTGAGACAGACTACATTGCAGGGAGGAGCTAAGTGATTAGGGGAAAATAATGTGGTTCAGGGACTGTGAGACAGACTACATTGCAGGGAGGAGCTAGGCATTAGGGAAAATAATGTGGTTCAGGGACTGTGAGACAGACTACATTGTAGGGAGGAGCTAAGCATTAGGGAAAATAATGTGGTTCAGGGACTGTGAGACAGACTACATTGCAGGAGGGGCTAAGCATTAGGGAAAATAATGTGGTTCAGGGACTGTGAGACAGACTACATTGCAGGGAGGAGCTAAGCATTAGGGGGAAAATAATGTGGTTCAGGGACTGTGAGACAGACTACATTGCAGGAGGAGCTAGGCATTAGGGGAAAATAATGTGGTTCAGGGACTGTGAGACAGACTACATTGCAGGGAGGGCTAAGCATTAGGAAAATAATGTGGTTCAGGGACTGTGAGACAGACTACATTGCAGGGAGGGCTAAGCATTAGGGGAAAATAATGTGGTTCAGGGACTGTGAGACAGACTACATTGCAGGGAGGAGCTAATGCATTAGGGGAAAATAATGTGGTTCAGGGGACTGTGAGACAGACTACATTGCAGGGAGGGCTAGGATTAGGGGAAAATAATGTGGTTCAGGGACTGTGAGACAGACTACATTGCAGGGAGGAGCTAAGCATTAGGGGAAAATAATGTGGTTCAGGGACTGTGAGACAGACTACATTGCAGGGAGGGCTAAGCATTAGGGGAAAATAATGTGGTTCAGGGACTGTGAGACAGACTACATTGCAGGGAGGAGCTAATGCATTAGGGAAAATAATGTGGTTCAGGGACTGTGAGACAGACTACATTGCAGGGAGGGCTAATCATTAGGGGAAAATAATGTGGTTCAGGGACTGTGAGACAGACTACATTGCAGGGAGGGCTAAGCATTAGGGGAAAATAATGTGGTTCAGGGACTGTGAGACAGACTACATTGCAGGGAGGAGCTAGGCATTAGGGGAAAATAATGTGGTTCAGGGACTGTGAGACAGACTACATTGCAGGAGGAGCTAAGCATTAGGGGGAAAATAATGTGGTTCAGGGACTGTGAGACAGACTACATTGCAGGGAGGAGCTAAGCATTAGGGAAAATAATGTGGTTCAGGGACTGTGAGACAGACTACATTGCAGGGAGGAGCTAATGCATTAGGGAAAATAATGTGGTTCAGGGACTGTGAGACAGACTACATTGCAGGGAGGGCTAATGCAGTAGGGGAAAATAATGTGGTTCAGGGACTGTGAGACAGAGCTACATTGCAGGGAGGAGCTAAGCATTAGGGAAAATAATGTGGTTCAGGGACTGTGAGACAGACTACATTGCAGGGAGGAGCTAAGCATTAGGGGGAAAATAATGTGGTTCAGGGACTGTGAGACAGACTACATTGCAGGAGGGCTAAGCATTAGGGGAAAATAATGTGGTTCAGGGACTGTGAGACAGACTACATTATTGCAGGGAGGAGCTAATGCATTAGGGGAAAATAATGTGGTTCAGGGACTGTGAGACAGACTACATTGCAGGGGAGAGCTAGAGCATTAGGGGAAAATAATGTGGTTCAGGGACTGTGAGACAGACTACATTGCAGGGAGGAGCTAGGCATTAGGGGAAAATAATGTGGTTCAGGGACTGTGAGACAGACTACATTGCAGGGAGGGCTAGGCATTAGGGAAAATAATGTGGTTCAGGGACTGTGAGACAGACTACATTGCAGGGAGGAGCTAGGCATTAGGGGAAAATAATGTGGTTCAGGGACTGTGAGACAGACTACATTGCAGGGAGGAGCTAATGCATTAGGGGAAAATAATGTGGTTCAGGGACTGTGAGACAGACTACATTGCAGGAGGAGGGCTAAGCATTAGGGGAAAATAATGTGGTTCAGGGACTGTGAGACAGACTACATTGCAGGGAGGAGCTAGGCAGTAGGGGAAAATAATGTGGTTCAGGGACTGTGAGACAGACTACATTGCAGGGGAGGGCTAGAGCAGTAGGGAAAATAATGTGGTTCAGGGACTGTGAGACAGACTACATTGCAGGGAGGAGCTAATGCAGTAGGGGAAAATAATGTGGTTCAGGGACTGTGAGACAGACTACATTGCAGGGAGGGCTAATGCATTAGGGGAAAATAATGTGGTTCAGGGACTGTGAGACAGACTACATTGCAGGGAGGAGCTAGGCAGTAGGGAAAATAATGTGGTTCAGGGACTGTGAGACAGACTACATTGCAGGGAGGGCTAAGCATTAGGGAAAATAATGTGGTTCAGGGACTGTGAGACAGACTACATTGCAGGGAGAGCTAGGCAGTAGGGAAAATAATGTGGTTCAGGGACTGTGAGACAGACTACATTGCAGGGAGGGGGCTAGGCAGTAGGGGAAAATAATGTGGTTCAGGGACTGTGAGACAGACTACATTGCAGGGAGGAGCTAGGCAGTAGGGAAAATAATGTGGTTCAGGGACTGTGAGACAGACTACATTGCAGGGAGGAGCTAGGCAGTAGGGGAAAATAATGTGGTTCAGGGACTGTGAGACAGACTACATTGCAGGGAGGAGCTAGGCAGTAGGGGGAAAATAATGTGGTTCAGGGACTGTGAGACAGACTACATTGCAGGGAGGGAGCTAGGCAGTAGGGGAAAATAATGTGGTTCAGGGACTGTGAGACAGACTACATTGCAGGGAGGAGCTAGGCAGTAGGGAAAATAATGTGGTTCAGGGACTGTGAGACAGACTACATTGCAGGGAGGGCTAGGCAGTAGGAGAAATAATGTGGTTCAGGGACTGTGAGACAGACTACATTGCAGGGAGGAGCTAGGCAGTAGGGGAAAATAATGTGGTTCAGGGACTGTGAGACAGACTACATTGCAGGGAGGGCTAGGCAGTAGGGAAAATAATGTGGTTCAGGGACTGTGAGACAGACTACATTGCAGGGAGGAGCTAGGCAGTAGGGAAAATAATGTGGTTCAGGGACTGTGAGACAGACTACATTGCAGGGAGGAGGCTAGGCAGTAGGGGGAAAATAATGTGGTTCAGGGACTGTGAGACAGACTACATTGCAGGGAGGGGCTAGGCAGTAGGGAAAATAATGTGGTTCAGGGACTGTGAGACAGACTACATTGCAGGGAGGGGCTAGGCAGTAGGGAAAATAATGTGGTTCAGGGACTGTGAGACAGACTACATTGCAGGGAGGAGCTAGGCAGTAGGGAAAATAATGTGGTTCAGGGACTGTGAGACAGACTACATTGCAGGGGAGGGGCTAGGCAGTAGGGGAAATAATGTGGTTCAGGGACTGTGAGACAGACTACATTGCAGGGAGGAGCTAGGCAGTAGGGAAAATAATGTGGTTCAGGGACTGTGAGACAGACTACATTGCAGGGAGGAGGCTAGGCAGTAGGGAAAATAATGTGGTTCAGGGACTGTGAGACAGACTACATTGCAGGGAGGAGCTAGGCAGTAGGGAAAATAATGTGGTTCAGGGACTGTGAGACAGACTACATTGCAGGGAGGGGCTAGGCAGTAGGGAAAATAATGTGGTTCAGGGACTGTGAGACAGACTACATTGCAGGGAGGGCTAGGCAGTAGGGGAAAATAATGTGGTTCAGGGACTGTGAGACAGACTACATTGCAGGGAGGAGCTAGGCAGTAGGGGGAAAATAATGTGGTTCAGGGACTGTGAGACAGACTACATTGCAGGGAGGGCTAGGCAGTAGGGAAAATAATGTGGTTCAGGGACTGTGAGACAGACTACATTGCAGGGAGGAGGCTAGGCAGTAGGGAAAATAATGTGGTTCAGGGACTGTGAGACAGACTACATTGCAGGGAGGAGCTAGGCAGTAGGGAAAATAATGTGGTTCAGGGACTGTGAGACAGACTACATTGCAGGGAGGAGGCTAGGCAGTAGGGGAAAATAATGTGGTTCAGGGACTGTGAGACAGACTACATTGCAGGGAGGAGGCTAGGCAGTAGGGAAAATAATGTGGTTCAGGGACTGTGAGACAGACTACATTGCAGGGAGGAGCTAGGCAGTAGGGGAAAATAATGTGGTTCAGGGACTGTGAGACAGACTACATTGCAGGGAGGAGCTAGGCAGTAGGGGAAAATAATGTGGTTCAGGGACTGTGAGACAGACTACATTGCAGGGAGGAGCTAGGCAGTAGGGGAAAATAATGTGGTTCAGGGACTGTGAGACAGACTACATTGCAGGGAGGAGCTAGGCAGTAGGGAAAAAATGTGGTTCAGGGACTGTGAGACAGACTACATTGCAGGGAGGAGCTAGGCAGTAGGGGAAAATAATGTGGTTCAGGGACTGTGAGACAGACTACATTGCAGGGAGGGCTAGGCAGTAGGGGAAAATAATGTGGTTCAGGGACTGTGAGACAGACTACATTGCAGGGAGGAGCTAGGCAGTAGGGGAAAATAATGTGGTTCAGGGACTGTGAGACAGACTACATTGCAGGGAGGGCTAGGCAGTAGGGGAAAATAATGTGGTTCAGGGACTGTGAGACAGACTACATTGCAGGGAGGGCTAGGCAGTAGGGGAAAATAATGTGGTTCAGGGACTGTGAGACAGACTACATTGCAGGGAGGGCTAGGCAGTAGGGGGAAAATAATGTGGTTCAGGGACTGTGAGACAGACTACATTGCAGGGAGGGCTAGGCAGTAGGGAAAATAATGTGGTTCAGGGACTGTGAGACAGACTACATTGCAGGGAGGAGCTAGGCAGTAGGGGAAAATAATGTGGTTCAGGGACTGTGAGACAGACTACATTGCAGGGAGGAGGGCTAGGCAGTAGGGAAAATAATGTGGTTCAGGGACTGTGAGACAGACTACATTGCAGGGGAGGGCTAGGCAGTAGGGGAAAATAATGTGGTTCAGGGACTGTGAGACAGACTACATTGCAGGGAGGGCTAGGCAGTAGGGAAAATAATGTGGTTCAGGGACTGTGAGACAGACTACATTGCAGGGAGGAGCTAGGCAGTAGGGAAAATAATGTGGTTCAGGGACTGTGAGACAGACTACATTGCAGGGAGGGGCTAGGCAGTAGGGGAAAATAATGTGGTTCAGGGACTGTGAGACAGACTACATTGCAGGGAGGAGGCTAGGCAGTAGGGGAAAATAATGTGGTTCAGGGACTGTGAGACAGACTACATTGCAGGGAGGGCTAGGCAGTAGGAAAATAATGTGGTTCAGGGACTGTGAGACAGACTACATTGCAGGGAGGAGCTAGGCAGTAGGGAAAATAATGTGGTTCAGGGACTGTGAGACAGACTACATTGCAGGGAGGAGCTAAGCATTAGTAGGGAAAATAATGTGGTTCAGGGACTGTGAGACAGACTACATTGCAGGGAGGAGCTAGGCAGTAGGGGAAAATAATGTGGTTCAGGGACTGTGAGACAGACTACATTGCAGGGAGGGCTAGGCAGTAGGGAAAATAATGTGGTTCAGGGACTGTGAGACAGACTACATTGCAGGAGGGGAGCTAGCAGTAGGGGGAAAATAATGTGGTTCAGGGACTGTGAGACAGACTACATTGCAGGGAGGAGCTAGGCAGTAGGGGAAAATAATGTGGTTCAGGGACTGTGAGACAGACTACATTGCAGGAGGGGCTAGGCAGTAGGGGAAAATAATGTGGTTCAGGGACTGTGAGACAGACTACATTGCAGGGAGGGGCTAGGCAGTAGGGGAAAATAATGTGGTTCAGGGACTGTGAGACAGACTACATTGCAGGGAGGAGCTAGGCAGTAGGGAAAATAATGTGGTTCAGGGACTGTGAGACAGACTACATTGCAGGGAGGAGCTAGGCAGTAGGGAAAATAATGTGGTTCAGGGACTGTGAGACAGACTACATTGCAGGGAGGAGCTAGGCAGTAGGGAAAATAATGTGGTTCAGGGACTGTGAGACAGACTACATTGCAGGGAGGAGCTAGGCAGTAGGAAAATAATGTGGTTCAGGGACTGTGAGACAGACTACATTGCAGGGAGGAGCTAGGCAGTAGGGGAAAATAATGTGGTTCAGGGACTGTGAGACAGACTACATTGCAGGGAGGAGGCTAGGCAGTAGGGAAAATAATGTGGTTCAGGGACTGTGAGACAGACTACATTGCAGGGAGGGAGCTAAGGCAGTAGGGAAAATAATGTGGTTCAGGGACTGTGAGACAGACTACATTGCAGGAGGGCTAGGCAGTAGGGAAAATAATGTGGTTCAGGGACTGTGAGACAGACTACATTGCAGGGAGGAGCTAGGCAGTAGGGGAAAATAATGTGGTTCAGGGACTGTGAGACAGACTACATTGCAGGGAGGGCTAAGGCAGTAGGGGAAAATAATGTGGTTCAGGGACTGTGAGACAGACTACATTGCAGGGAGGGCTAGGCAGTAGGGAAAATAATGTGGTTCAGGGACTGTGAGACAGACTACATTGCAGGGAGGAGCTAGGCAGTAGGGGAAAATAATGTGGTTCAGGGACTGTGAGACAGACTACATTGCAGGGAGGAGAGCTAGGCAGTAGGGAAAATAATGTGGTTCAGGGACTGTGAGACAGACTACATTGCAGGGAGGAGCTAGGCAGTAGGGAAAATAATGTGGTTCAGGGACTGTGAGACAGACTACATTGCAGGGAGGGCTAGGCAGTAGGGAAAATAATGTGGTTCAGGGACTGTGAGACAGACTACATTGCAGGGAGGAGCTAGGCAGTAGGGAAAATAATGTGGTTCAGGGACTGTGAGACAGACTACATTGCAGGAGGAGCTAGGCAGTAGGAAAATAATGTGGTTCAGGGACTGTGAGACAGACTACATTGCAGGGAGGGCTAAGGCAGTAGGGGAAAATAATGTGGTTCAGGGACTGTGAGACAGACTACATTGCAGGGAGGGCTAGGCAGTAGGGGAAAATAATGTGGTTCAGGGACTGTGAGACAGACTACATTGCAGGGAGGAGCTAGGCAGTAGGGAAAATAATGTGGTTCAGGGACTGTGAGACAGACTACATTGCAGGGAGGGGCTAGGCAGTAGGGAAAATAATGTGGTTCAGGGACTGTGAGACAGACTACATTGCAGGGAGGGGCTAGGCAGTAGGGAAAATAATGTGGTTCAGGGACTGTGAGACAGACTACATTGCAGGGAGGAGCTAGGCAGTAGGGAAAATAATGTGGTTCAGGGACTGTGAGACAGACTACATTGCAGGGAGGAGCTAGGCAGTAGGGAAAATAATGTGGTTCAGGGACTGTGAGACAGACTACATTGCAGGGAGGAGCTAGGCAGTAGGGAAAATAATGTGGTTCAGGGACTGTGAGACAGACTACATTGCAGGGAGGAGCTAAGGCAGTAGGGGAAAATAATGTGGTTCAGGGACTGTGAGACAGACTACATTGCAGGGAGGGCTAGGCAGTAGGGGAAAATAATGTGGTTCAGGGACTGTGAGACAGACTACATTGCAGGGAGGAGCTAGGCAGTAGGGGAAAATAATGTGGTTCAGGGACTGTGAGACAGACTACATTGCAGGGAGGAGCTAGGCAGTAGGGAAAATAATGTGGTTCAGGGACTGTGAGACAGACTACATTGCAGGGAGGAGCTAGGCAGTAGGGAAAATAATGTGGTTCAGGGACTGTGAGAGACAGACTACATTGCAGGGAGGGCTAATGCAGTAGGGGAAAATAATGTGGTTCAGGGACTGTGAGACAGACTACATTGCAGGGAGGAGCTAAGGCAGTAGGGGAAAATAATGTGGTTCAGGGACTGTGAGACAGACTACATTGCAGGGAGGGCTAGGCAGTAGGGGAAAATAATGTGGTTCAGGGACTGTGAGACAGACTACATTGCAGGGAGGGCTAAGCAGTAGAAGGAAAATAATGTGGTTCAGGGACTGTGAGACAGACTACATTGCAGGAGGAGCTAGGCAGTAGGGGAAAATAATGTGGTTCAGGGACTGTGAGACAGACTACATTGCAGGGAGGAGCTAAGCAGTAGGGGAAAATAATGTGGTTCAGGGACTGTGAGACAGACTACATTGCAGGGAGGAGCTAAGGCAGTAGGGAAAATAATGTGGTTCAGGGACTGTGAGACAGACTACATTGCAGGGAGGGCTAAGCATTAGGGAAAATAATGTGGTTCAGGGACTGTGAGACAGACTACATTGCAGGGAGGGGCTAGGCAGTAGGGAAAATAATGTGGTTCAGGGACTGTGAGACAGACTACATTGCAGGGAGGAGCTAAGCAGTAGGGAAAATAATGTGGTTCAGGGACTGTGAGACAGACTACATTGCAGGGAGGAGCTAAGGCAGTAGGGAAAATAATGTGGTTCAGGGACTGTGAGACAGACTACATTGCAGGGAGGAGCTAGGCAGTAGGGGGAAAATAATGTGGTTCAGGGACTGTGAGACAGACTACATTGCAGGGAGGAGCTAGGCAGTAGGGGAAAATAATGTGGTTCAGGGACTGTGAGACAGACTACATTGCAGGGAGGAGCTAGGCAGTAGGGAAAATAATGTGGTTCAGGGACTGTGAGACAGACTACATTGCAGGGAGGGGCTAAGCAGTAGGGAAAATAATGTGGTTCAGGGACTGTGAGACAGACTACATTGCAGGGAGGAGCTAGGCATTAGGGGAAAATAATGTGGTTCAGGGACTGTGAGACAGACTACATTGCAGGGAGGAGCTAAGCAGTAGGGGAAAATAATGTGGTTCAGGGACTGTGAGACAGACTACATTGCAGGGAGGGCTAGGCAGTAGGGAAAATAATGTGGTTCAGGGACTGTGAGACAGACTACATTGCAGGGAGGGCTAAGCATTGGGGAAAATAATGTGGTTCAGGGACTGTGAGACAGACTACATTGCAGGGAGGGCTAAGCAGTTGGGGAAAATAATGTGGTTCAGGGACTGTGAGACAGACTACATTGCAGGAGGAGCTAGGCATTAGGGGAAAATAATGTGGTTCAGGGATTGTGAGACAGACTACATTGCAGGGAGGAGCTAGGCAGTAGGGAAAATAATGTGGTTCAGGGACTGTGAGACAGACTACATTGCAGGGAGGGGCTAAGCATTAGGGGAAAATAATGTGGTTCAGGGACTGTGAGACAGACTACATTGCAGGGAGGGCTAGAGCAGTAGGGAAAATAATGTGGTTCAGGGACTGTGAGACAGACTACATTGCAGGGAGGGCTAGGCAGTAGGGAAAATAATGTGGTTCAGGGACTGTGAGACAGACTACATTGAAGGGAGGGCTAGGCAGTAGGGAAAATAATGTGGTTCAGGGACTGTGAGACAGACTACATTGCAGGGAGGGCTAAGCATTGGGGAAAATAATGTGGTTCAGGGACTGTGAGACAGACTACATTGCAGGGAGGGCTAGGCAGTAGGGGAAATAATGTGGTTCAGGGATTGTGAGACAGACTACATTGCAGGGAGGGCTAGGCAGTAGGGAAAATAATGTGGTTCAGGGACTGTGAGACAGACTACATTGCAGGGAGGAGCTAGGCAGTAGGAAAATAATGTGGTTCAGGGATTGTGAGACAGACTACATTGCAGGGAGAGGCTAGGCATTAGGGAAAATAATGTGGTTCAGGGACTGTGAGACAGACTACATTGCAGTGAGGAGGGCTAATGCATTAGGAAAAAATAATGTGGTTCAGGGACTGTGAGACAGACTACATTGCAGGGAGGGGCTAAGGCAGTAGGGGGAAAATAATGTGGTTCAGGGACTGTGAGACAGACTACATTGCAGGGAGGAGCTGAGGCAGTAGGGAAAATAATGTGGTTCAGGGACTGTGAGACAGACTACATTGCAGGAGGAGCTAAGCAGTAGGGGAAAATAATGTGGTTCAGGGACTGTGAGACAGACTACATTGCAGGGAGGAGCTAGGCAGTAGGGGAAAATAATGTGGTTCAGGGACTGTGAGACAGACTACATTGCAGGGAGGGCTAGGCAGTAGGGGGAAAATAATGTGGTTCAGGGACTGTGAGACAGACTACATTGCAGGGAGGAGGCTAGGCATTAGGGGAAAATAATGTGGTTCAGGGACTGTGAGACAGACTACATTGCAGGGAGGAGCTAGGCAGTAGGGAAAATAATGTGGTTCAGGGACTGTGAGACAGACTACATTGCAGGGAGGAGCTATGAGCAGTAGGGGAAATAATGTGGTTCAGGGACTGTGAGACAGACTACATTGCAGGGAGGGCTAAGCAGTAGGGAAAATAATGTGGTTCAGGGACTGTGAGACAGACTACATTGCAGGGAGGGCTAAGCAGTAGGGAAATAATGTGGTTCAGGGACTGTGAGACAGACTACATTGCAGGGAGGAGCTAGGCAGTAGGGGAAAATAATGTGGTTCAGGGACTGTGAGACAGACTACATTGCAGGGAGGAGCTAGGCAGTAGGGGAAAATAATGTGGTTCAGGGACTGTGAGACAGACTACATTGCAGGGAGGAGCTAGGCAGTAGGGGAAAATAATGTGGTTCAGGGACTGTGAGACAGACTACATTGCAGGGAGAGGCTAGGCAGTAGGGGAAATAATGTGGTTCAGGGACTGTGAGACAGACTACATTGCAGGGAGGGCTAGGCAGTAGGGAAAATAATGTGGTTCAGGGACTGTGAGACAGACTACATTGCAGGGAGGAGCTAGAGCATTAGGGAAAATAATGTGGTTCAGGGACTGTGAGACAGACTACATTGCAGGGAGGAGCTAGGCAGTAGGGGGAAAATAATGTGGTTCAGGGACTGTGAGACAGACTACATTGCAGGGAGGAGCTAGGCAGTAGGGGAAAATAATGTGGTTCAGGGACTGTGAGACAGACTACATTGCAGGGAGGGCTAGGCAGTAGGGAAATAATGTGGTTCAGGGACTGTAGAGACAGACTACATTGCAGGGAGGAGCTAGAGCAGTAGGGAAAATAATGTGGTTCAGGGACTGTGAGACAGACTACATTGCAGTGAGGAGCTAGGCAGTAGGGGAAAATAATGTGGTTCAGGGACTGTGAGACAGACTACATTGCAGGGAGGGCTAGGCAGTAGGGGGAAAATAATGTGGTTCAGGGATTGTGAGACAGACTACATTGCAGGGAGGGCTAATGCAGTAGGGGAAAATAATGTGGTTCAGGGACTGTGAGACAGACTACATTGCAGGGAGGAGCTAGGCAGTAGGGAAAATAATGTGGTTCAGGGACTGTGAGACAGACTACATTGCAGGGAGGAGCTAGGCAGTAGGGGAAAATAATGTGGTTCAGGGACTGTGAGACAGACTACATTGCAGGGAGGAGCTAGGCAGTAGGGGAAATAATGTGGTTCAGGGACTGTGAGACAGACTACATTGCAGGGAGGGCTAGGCAGTAGGGAAAATAATGTGGTTCAGGGACTGTGAGACAGACTACATTGCAGGAGGGCTAGGCAGTAGGGGAAAATAATGTGGTTCAGGGACTGTGAGACAGACTACATTGCAGGGAGGAGCTAGGCAGTAGGGGAAAATAATGTGGTTCAGGGACTGTGAGACAGACTACATTGCAGGGAGGAGCTAGGCATTAGGGAAAATAATGTGGTTCAGGGACTGTGAGACAGACTACATTGCAGGGAGGGCTAGGCAGTAGGGGAAAATAATGTGGTTCAGGGACTGTGAGACAGACTACATTGCAGGGAGGGCTAAGCATTAGGGAAAATAATGTGGTTCAGGGACTGTGAGACAGACTACATTGCAGGGAGGAGCTAGGCAGTAGGGAAAATAATGTGGTTCAGGGACTGTGAGACAGACTACATTGCAGGGAGGGCTAGGCAGTAGGGAAAAATAATGTGGTTCAGGGACTGTGAGACAGACTACATTGCAGGGAGGGCTAGGCATTGAGGGGAAAATAATGTGGTTCAGGGACTGTGAGACAGACTACATTGCAGGGAGGAGCTAGGCATTAGGGGAAAATAATGTGGTTCAGGGACTGTGAGACAGACTACATTGCAGGGAGGGGCTAATGCAGTAGGGAAAATAATGTGGTTCAGGGACTGTGAGACAGACTACATTGCAGGGAGGAGCTAGGCATTAGGGGAAAATAATGTGGTTCAGGGACTGTGAGACAGACTACATTGCAGGGAGGGCTAGGCAGTAGGGAAAATAATGTGGTTCAGGGACTGTGAGACAGACTACATTGCAGGGAGGGCTAGGCAGTAGGGAAAATAATGTGGTTCAGGGACTGTGAGACAGACTACATTGCAGTGAGGGCTAGGCAGTAGGGGAAATAATGTGGTTCAGGGACTGTGAGACAGACTACATTGCAGGGAGGGCTAGGCAGTAGGGGAAATAATGTGGTTCAGGGATTGTGAGACAGACTACATTGCAGGGAGGAGCTAGGCATTAGGGAAAATAATGTGGTTCAGGGACTGTGAGACAGACTACATTGCAGGGAGGGCTAATGCAGTAGGGGAAAATAATGTGGTTCAGGGACTGTGAGACAGACTACATTGCAGGGAGGAGCTAGGCAGTAGGGGAAAATAATGTGGTTCAGGGACTGTGAGACAGACTACATTGCAGGGAGGAGCTAGGCAGTAGGGAAAATAATGTGGTTCAGGGACTGTGAGACAGACTACATTGCAGGGAGGGCTAATGCATTAGGGGAAAATAATGTGGTTCAGGGACTGTGAGACAGACTACATTGCAGGGAGGAGCTAGGCAGTAGGGGGAAAATAATGTGGTTCAGGGACTGTGAGACAGACTACATTGCAGGGAGGAGCTAAGGCAGTAGGGAAAATAATGTGGTTCAGGGACTGTGAGACAGACTACATTGCAGGGAGGAGCTAGGCAGTAGGGAAAATAATGTGGTTCAGGGACTGTGAGACAGACTACATTGCAGGGAGGAGCTAGGCAGTAGGGGAAAATAATGTGGTTCAGGGACTGTGAGACAGACTACATTGCAGGAGGGCTAGGCATTAGGGGAAAATAATGTGGTTCAGGGACTGTGAGACAGACTACATTGCAGGGAGGAGCTAGGCAGTAGGGAAAATAATGTGGTTCAGGGACTGTGAGACAGACTACATTGCAGGGAGGAGGCTAGGCAGTAGGGGAAAATAATGTGGTTCAGGGACTGTGAGACAGACTACATTACAGGGAGGAGGGCTAAGCATTAGGGGAAAATAATGTGGTTCAGGGACTGTGAGACAGACTACATTGCAGGAGGAGCTAGGCAGTAGGGAAAATAATGTGGTTCAGGGACTGTGAGACAGACTACATTGCAGGGAGGAGCTAGGCATTAGGGGAAAATAATGTGGTTCAGGGACTGTGAGACAGACTACATTGCAGGGAGGAGGCTAGCATTAGGGAAAATAATGTGGTTCAGGGACTGTGAGACAGACTACATTGCAGTGAGGGCTAGGCATTAGGGGAAAATAATGTGGTTCAGGGACTGTGAGACAGACTACATTGCAGGGAGGAGCTAAGCATTAGGGGAAAATAATGTGGTTCAGGGATTGTGAGACAGACTACATTGCAGGGAGGAGCTAGGCATTAGGGGAAAATAATGTGGTTCAGGGACTGTGAGACAGACTACATTGCAGGGAGGGCTAATGCATTAGGGAAAATAATGTGGTTCAGGGACTGTGAGACAGACTACATTGCAGGGAGGGCTAATGCAGTAGGAAAATAATGTGGTTCAGGGACTGTGAGACAGACTACATTGCAGGGAGGAGGCTAGGCAGTAGGGAAAATAATGTGGTTCAGGGATTGTGAGACAGACTACATTGCAGGGAGGAGCTAGGCATTAGGGGAAAATAATGTGGTTCAGGGACTGTGAGACAGACTACATTGCAGGGAGGAGCTAAGCAGTAGGGAAAATAATGTGGTTCAGGGACTGTGAGACAGACTACATTGCAGGGAGGAGCTAGGCATTAGGGGAAAATAATGTGGTTCAGGGATTGTGAGACAGACTACATTGCAGGGAGGAGCTAATGATTAGGGAAAATAATGTGGTTCAGGGACTGTGAGACAGACTACATTGCAGGGAGGAGCTAGGCATTAGGGGAAAATAATGTGGTTCAGGGACTGTGAGACAGACTACATTGCAGGGAGGAGCTAGGCAGTAGGGGAAAATAATGTGGTTCAGGGACTGTGAGACAGACTACATTGCAGGGAGGAGGCTAGGCATTAGGGGAAAATAATGTGGTTCAGGGACTGTGAGACAGACTACATTGCAGGGAGGGCTAATGATTAGGGAAAATAATGTGGTTCAGGGACTGTGAGACAGACTACATTGCAGGGAGGAGCTAATCATTAGGGGAAAATAATGTGGTTCAGGGACTGTGAGACAGACTACATTGCAGGGAGGAGCTAGGCAGTAGGGAAAATAATGTGAGGTTCAGGGACTGTGAGACAGACTACATTGCAGGGAGGAGCTAGGCAGTAGGGAAATAATGTGGTTCAGGGATTGTGAGACAGACTACATTGCAGGGAGGGCTAAGGCATTAGGGAAAATAATGTGGTTCAGGGACTGTGAGACAGACTACATTGCAGGGAGGAGCTAATGATTAGGGAAAATAATGTGGTTCAGGGACTGTGAGACAGACTACATTGCAGGGAGGGCTAATGATTAGGAAAATAATGTGGTTCAGGGATTGTGAGACAGACTACATTGCAGGGAGGAGCTAATCATTAGGGAAAATAATGTGGTTCAGGGATTGTGAGACAGACTACATTGCAGGGAGGAGCTTAGGCATTAGGAAAATAATGTGGTTCAGGGATTGTGAGACAGACTACATTGCAGGGAGGAGCTAATGATTAGGGAAAATAATGTGGTTCAGGGACTGTGAGACAGACTACATTGCAGTGAGGGCTAATGCATTAGGGGAAAATAATGTGGTTCAGGGATTGTGAGACAGACTACATTGCAGGGAGGAGCTAATGATTAGGGGAAAATAATGTGGTTCAGGGATTGTGAGACAGACTACATTGCAGGGAGGAGCTAATGATTAGGGAAAAAATAATGTGGTTCAGGGACTGTGAGACAGACTACATTGCAGGGAGGAGCTAATGCATTAGGGGAAAATAATGTGGTTCAGGGACTGTGAGACAGACTACATTGCAGGAGGAGCTAGGCATTAGGGAAAATAATGTGGTTCAGGGACTGTGAGACAGACTACATTGTAGGGAGGAGCTAATCATTAGGGGGAAATAATGTGGTTCAGGGATTGTGAGACAGACTACATTGCAGGGAGGAGCTAATGATTAGGGGGAAAATAATGTGGTTCAGGGACTGTGAGACAGACTACATTGCAGGGAGGGCTAATGATTAGGGGGAAAATAATGTGGTTCAGGGATTGTGAGACAGACTACATTGCAGGGAGGGCTAATGATTAGGAAAATAATGTGGTTCAGGGATTGTGAGACAGACTACATTGCAGGGAGGAGCTAATGATTAGGGAAAATAATGTGGTTCAGGGACTGTGAGACAGACTACATTGCAGGGAGGGCTAATCATTAGGGGAAAATAATGTGGTTCAGGGACTGTGAGACAGACTACATTGCAGGGAGGGCTAGGCATTAGGGGAAAATAATGTGGTTCAGGGACTGTGAGACAGCTACATTGTAGGGAGGAGCTAATCATTAGGGGGAAAATAATGTGGTTCAGGGATTGTGAGACAGACTACATTGCAGGGAGGAGCTAATGATTAGGGAAAATAATGTGGTTCAGGGACTGTGAGACAGACTACATTGCAGGGAGGGCTAATGATTAGGGGAAAATAATGTGGTTCAGTGACTGTGAGACAGACTACATTGCAGGGAGGGCTAATCATTAGGGAAGATAATGTGGTTCAGGGACTGTGAGACAGACTACATTGCAGTGAGGGCTAATGATTAGGGGGAAAATAATGTGGTTCAGGGATTGTGAGACAGACTACATTGCAGGGAGGGGCTAATCATTAGGGAAAATAATGTGGTTCAGGGATTGTGAGACAGACTACATTGCAGGAGGAGCTAATCATTAGGGAAAATAATGTGGTTCAGGGACTGTGAGACAGACTACATTGTAGGGAGGGCTAGGCGGTAGGGATAATAAAGAGGTTCAGGGACTGTGAGACAGACTACATTGCAGGGAGGGCTAGGCGGTAGGGAACCATAATGTGGTTCAGGGATTGTGAAACAGCCTACATTGCAGGGAGGGCTAATCATTAGGGAAAATAATGTGGTTCAGGGACTGTGAGACAGACTACATTGCAGGGAGGGCTAATGATTAGGGAAAATAATGTGGTTCAGGGACTGTGAGACAGACTACATTGCAGGGAGGGCTAATGATTAGGGAAAATAATGTGGTTCAGGGATTGTGAGACAGACTACATTGCAGGGAGGGCTAATCATTAGGGAAAATAATGTGGTTCAGGGATTGTGAGACAGACTACATTGCAGGGAGGGCTTATCATTAGGGAAAGTAATGTGGTTCAGGGATTGTGAGACAGACTACATTGCAGTGAGGGCTAATCATTAGGGAAAATAATGTGGTTCAGGGACTGTGAGACAGACTACATTGCAGGAGGAGGGCTAATCATTAGGGGAAAATAATGTGGTTCAGGGATTGTGAGACAGACTACATTGCAGGGAGGAGCTAATCATTAGGGAAAATAATGTGGTTCAGGGATTGTGAGACAGACTACATTGCAGGGAGGGCTAATGATTAGGGGAAAATAATGTGGTTCAGGGACTGTGAGACAGACTACATTGCAGGGAGGGCTAATGATTAGGGGGAAAATAATGTGGTTCAGGGACTGTGAGACAGACTACATTGCAGGGAGGGCTAATGATTAGGGAAAATAATGTGGTTCAGGGACTGTGAGACAGACTACATTGCAGGGAGGAGCTAATGATTAGGGAAAATAATGTGGTTCAGGGACTGTGAGACAGAGGCTACATTGCAGGGAGGGCTAATCATTAGGAAAATAATGTGGTTCAGGGACTGTGAGACAGACTACATTGCAGGGAGGGCTAATGATTAGGGAAAATAATGTGGTTCAGGGATTGTGAGACAGACTACATTGCAGGAGGGCTAATCATTAGTAAAAAAATAATGTGGTTCAGGGACTGTGAGACAGACTACATTGCAGGGAGGAGCTAATGATTAGGGGAAAATAATGTGGTTCAGGGACTGTGAGACAGGCTACATTGCAGGGAGGAGCTAATCATTAGGGGAAAATAATGTGGTTCAGGGACTGTGAGACAGACCACAATGCAGGGAGGAGCTAGGCATTAGGGGAAAATAATGTGGTTCAGGGATTGTGAGACAGACTACATTGCAGGGAGGAGCTAAGCATTAGGGGAAAATAATGTGGTTCAGGGATTGTGAGACAGACTACATTGCAGGGAGGGGCTAATGATTAGGGGAAAATAATGTGGTTCAGGGACTGTGAGACAGACTACATTGCAGGGAGGAGCTAATGATTAGGGAAAATAATGTGGTTCAGGGACTGTCAGACAGACTACATTGCAGGGAGGAGCTAATGATTAGGGAAAATAATGTGGTTCAGGGACTGTGAGACAGGCTACATTGTAGGGAGGAGCTAATCATTAGGGAAAATAATGTGGTTCAGGGATTGTGAGACAGACTACATTGCAGGGAGGGCTAATCATTAGGGGAAAATAATGTGGTTCAGGGACTGTGAGACAGACTACATTGCAGGGAGGGCTAATGATTAGGGGGGAAAATAATGTGGTTCAGGGATTGTGAGACAGACTACATTGCAGGGAGGGCTAATCATTAGGGAAAATAATGTGGTTCAGGGATTGTGAGACAGACTACATTGCAGGGAGGGCTAATCATTAGGGACAATAATGTGGTTCAGGGACTGTGAGACAGACTACATTGCAGGGAGGGCTAATGATTAGGGAAAATAATGTGGTTCAGGGACTGTGAGACAGACTACATTGCAGGGAGGGCTAATGATTAGGGAAAATAATGTGGCTCAGGGACTGTGAGACAGGCTACATTGTAGGGAGGGCTAATGATTAGGGAAAATAATGTGGTTCAGGGATTGTGAGACAGACTACATTGCAGGGAGGACTAATGATTAGGGAAAATAATGTGGTTCAGGGATTGTGAGACAGACTACATTGCAGGGAGGGCTAATGATTAGGGACAATAATGTGGTTCAGGGACTGTGAGACAGACTACATTGCAGGGAGGGCTAATGATTAGGGAAAATAATGTGGTTCAGGGACTGTGAGACAGACTACATTGCAGGGAGGGCTAATGATTAGGGAAAATAATGTGGTTCAGGGACTGTGAGACAGGCTACATTGTAGGGAGGAGCTAATCATTAGGGAAAATAATAATGGTTCAGGGATTGTGAGACAGACTACATTGCAGGGAGGGCTAATGATTAGGGGAAAATAATGTGGTTCAGGGACTGTGAGACAGACTACATTGCAGGGAGGGCTAATGATTAGGGAAAATAATGTGGTTCAGTTACTGTGAGACAGACTACATTGCAGGGAGGGCTAATGATTAGGGAAAATAATGTGGTTCAGGGACTGTGAGACAGACTACATTGCAGTGAGGGCTAATGATTAGGGAAAATAATGTGGTTCAGGGATTGTGAGACAGACTACATTGCTGGGAGGGCTAATCATTAGGGAAAATAATGTGGTTCAGGGATTGTGAGACAGACTACATTGCAGGGAGGGCTAATGATTAGGGACAATAATGTGGTTCAGGGACTGTGAGACAGACTACATTGCAGGGAGGGCTAATGATTAGGGAAAATAATGTGGTTCAGGGACTGTGAGACAGACTACATTGCAGGGAGGGCTAATGATTAGGGAAAATAATGTGGTTCAGGGACTGTGAGACAGACTACATTGTAGGGAGGGCTAGGCGGTAGGGAAAATAATGTGGTTCAGGGATTGTGAGACAGACTACATTGCAGGGAGGGCTAAGCATTAGGGAAAATAATGTGGTTCAGGGATTGTGAGACAGACTACATTGCAGGGAGGGCTAATCATTAGGGAAAATAATGTGGTTCAGGGACTGTGAGACAGACTACATTGCAGGAGGGCTAATCATTAGGGGAAAATAATGTGGTTCAGGGATTGTGAGACAGACTACATTGCAGGGAGGAGGGCTAATCATTAGGGAAAATAATGTGGTTCAGGGATTGTGAGACAGACTACATTGCAGGGAGGGCTAATGATTAGGGAAAATAATGTGGTTCAGGGACTGTGAGACAGACTACATTGCAGGGAGGGCTAATGATTAGGGAAAATAATGTGGTTCAGGGATTGTGAGACAGACTACATTGCAGGGAGGGCTAATCATTAGGGAAAATAATGTGGTTCAGGGATTGTGAGACAGACTACATTGCAGGGAGGGCTAATGATTAGGGACAATAATGTGGTTCAGGGACTGTGAGACAGACTACATTGCAGGGAGGGCTAATGATTAGGGAAAATAATGTGGTTCAGGGACTGTGAGACAGACTACATTGCAGGGAGGGCTAATGATTAGGGAAAATAATGTGGTTCAGGGACTGTGAGACAGACTACATTGCAGGGAGGGCTAATGATTAGGGAAAATAATGTGGTTCAGGGACTGTGAGACAGGCTACATTGTAGGGAGGGCTAGGCGGTAGGGAAAATAATGTGGTTCAGGGATTGTGAGACAGACTACATTGCAGGGAGGGCTAAGCATTAGGGGGAAAATAATGTGGTTCAGGGATTGTGAGACAGACTACATTGCAGGGAGGGCTAATCATTAGGGAAAATAATGTGGTTCAGGGACTGTGAGACAGACTACATTGCAGGGAGGGCTAATCATTAGGGAAAATAATGTGGTTCAGGGATTGTGAGACAGACTACATTGCAGGGAGGGCTAATCATTAGGGAAAATAATGTGGTTCAGGGATTGTGAGACAGACTACATTGCAGGGAGGGCCAGGCAGTAGGGAAAATAATGTGGTTCAGGGACTGTGAGACAGACTACATTGCAGGGAGGGCTAGGCAGTAGGGAAAATAATGTGGTTCAGGGACTGTGAGACAGACTACATTGCAGGGAGGGCTAATGATTAGGGACAATAATGTGGTTCAGGGACTGTGAGACAGACTACATTGTAGGGAGGGCTAATGATTAGGGAAAATAATGTGGTTCAGGGACTGTGAGACAGACTACATTGCAGGGAGGGCTAATGATTAGGGAAAATAATGTGGTTCAGGGACTGTGAGACAGGCTACATTGTAGGGAGGGCTAGGCGGTAGGGAAAATAATGTGGTTCAGGGATTGTGAGACAGACTACATTGCAGGGAGGGCTAAGCATTAGGGAAAATAATGTGGTTCAGGGATTGTGAGACAGACTACATTGCAGGGAGGGCTAATCATTAGGGAAAATAATGTGGTTCAGGGACTGTGAGACAGACTACATTGCAGGGAGGGCTAATCATTAGGGAAAATAATGTGGTTCAGGGATTGTGAGACAGACTACATTGCAGGGAGGGCTAATCATTAGGGAAAATAATGTGGTTCAGGGATTGTGAGACAGACTACATTGCAGGGAGGGCTAATCATTAGGGAAAATAATGTGGTTCAGGGATTGTGAGACAGACTACATTGCAGGGAGGGCTAGGCAGTAGGGAAAATAATGTGGTTCAGGGACTGTGAGACAGACTACATTGCAGGGAGGGAGGGCTAGGCAGTAGGGAAAATAATGTGGTTCAGGGACTGTGAGACAGACTACATTGCAGGGAGGGCTAATGATTAGGGACAATAATGTGGTTCAGGGACTGTGAGACAGACTACATTGCAGGGAGGGCTAATGATTAGGGAAAATAATGTGGTTCAGGGACTGTGAGACAGACTACATTGCAGGGAGGGCTAATGATTAGGGAAAATAATGTGGTTCAGGGACTGTGAGACAGGCTACATTGTAGGGAGGGCTAGGCGGTAGGGAAAATAATGTGGTTCAGGGATTGTGAGACAGACTACATTGCAGGGAGGGCTAAGCATTAGGGAAAATAATGTGGTTCAGGGATTGTGAGACAGACTACATTGCAGGGAGGGCTAATCATTAGGGAAAATAATGTGGTTCAGGGACTGTGAGACAGACTACATTGCAGGGAGGGCTAATCATTAGGGAAAATAATGTGGTTCAGGGATTGTGAGACAGACTACATTGCAGGGAGGGCTAATCATTAGGGAAAATAATGTGGTTCAGGGATTGTGAGACAGACTACATTGCAGGGAGGGCCAGGCAGTAGGGAAAATAATGTGGTTCAGGGACTGTGAGACAGACTACATTGCAGGGAGGGCTAGGCAGTAGGGAAAATAATGTGGTTCAGGGACTGTGAGACAGACTACATTGCAGTGAGGGCTAATCATTAGGGAAAATAATGTGGTTCAGGGACTGTGAGACAGACTACATTGCAGGGAGGGCTTATCATTAGGGAAAATAATGTGGTTCAGGGACTGTGAAACAGACAACATTGCAGGGAGGGCTTGGCAGTAGGGAAAATAATGTGGTTCAGGGACTGTGAGACAGACTTCATTGTAGGGAGGGCTTGGCAGTAGGGAAAATAATGTGGTTCAGGGACTGTGTGACAGACTACATTGCAGGGAGGGCTTGGCAGTAGGGAAAATAATGTGGTTCAGGGACTGTGAGAGGCGCGACAGCTTCAGATTGTCTAAACTAAGAAGACCATGAATAGTTGTTGGGTTTTGTTGTTTTGTTCATGTATTGTAACAGCAGCAATGTTCTCCGTGAATTGATTTAACTTTTGAATTGATATTCTTTATGGATAGTTCTTTTCTATCCTCAGTGAACCATGGTATGAAGATTTAGAGATTATAGGTAAGACAGGCCTGTTAATATTGCATGTAGACCAGAATATATTTACCAGTAAATATAAGGACTTCGTTGAGGAACAGGTCCTAGCTAGTTCCGGCTGGTTATCTATGCTTTGTTGTCAATGGCGACATGGTTGTCATGGTTCCTCGACGGAGTTGAACGTTTTGGAGGAGGAAGAGGAACTATTTCAGTCTAAACTAGAGTAACCTTTGAAATGTTATTTCCGGGTGAAACTTTTGCAATTATCTGTTGGAACACCGATTAAATAATGCCGGATTGGTTGGCATTGTCTTGGATTGTCCTGTGCCAATGTGTTTTGAGAGGAAAGATTGTTTTCCCAATCCGAGTTTCCATTTCACTGAGTACAATGTACAGCTACAACAGCTCGAGACAACACATTGCATTTCCCCTTGGTTCTTTTCTTGCAGTCGTGCCATCTTTACGGCAGCAGTAGCGACGGAGACAACGACAGCAACGTCGGCTCTGGACCACCCTAATGCGGCAAACAGTTAGAGCCCGAAATTCATCAGGTTGGGATATATGTCCGCGTGCCTGAGTCCACAGAAAATTCAATTTGGAACAGAAGGGGGGGGGGGGGCCTGTCCGTATCTGGGAGGGGATAGTCAGCCAACATGTCTAGTTGCTCTTCTGACTGCAACATATATTATGTTTGGGATTACACTTTCTCAGTAAAGTACAAATTCTAGTACTTTTTGGGTTGAGTCCCATCCGGGATTGGAACCCACACACTCAGAGTCAGGCACCAAATCGCCAGCACACACAGTAAGCCGCCTAACCCGCTCAACCACCGCGACGTCCACAGGCGGTGGCTGAGCGGGTAGAGATCGCGGTGGCTGAGCGGGTTTGGCGCCCTACACGTTATTTACCATGAAACGTCAAACTCGCGTGAATCCACCTCTAGTCTCAAGACAATCGACGCTGTTCGTTGAGAGTGACCGGTGGTTGTCCAACGATATTCCAGACATGTTCGCTGGGTGACAAGCCTGGACAGAGTGCCGGCCGTGGTAAGGTGGATATATTCTCCTGTTGGAGGTAAAAAGTAACAACACTTGCCCTACTGTGTAAGGTGGGTATGTTCTCCTGTTGGAAGTACTCAGAAGCAAAACGCCCTGTGTGCTCTAGCGTTGCCACCTGAAACACAAAACAATGTCAATGTCGGCGCTCAAATGGTAGTTCTGCCCATTGTCACGTCCGTAGATACCATATACAGGTGTTCTGCCAGTAGAAGTGATCCCAGCAAGCACCATTACTGAGCCACCACGAACACGATCGTTCTGTCTAACGTTAACGGCGCTAACAGGCACATTCCGTCAGAGCCACACTCACGTGACAGTCAAGGACGTTCAATGTAAACCTTGCTTCACCCCAACACAATTACCATTGGTCCGAGACACACTCATGTGACGGTCAAGGACGTTCAATGTAAACCTTGCTTCACCCCAACACAATTACCATCGGTCCGAGACACACTCGTGTGACGGTCAAGGACGTTCAATGTAAACCTTGCTTCACCCGAACACAATTACGATTGGTCCGAGCCACACTCGTGTGACGGTCAAGGACGTTCAATGTAAACCTTGCTTCATCCGAACACAATGACGATTGGTAGCCGTTCTTGACACCAACGACGTCTTGCAGTAGTGTCACAGTCCGCCAGTCGCGGATACCACGTGGTTATCGGACATGTAGGAACCATCCGTGAAGCCGAATACGAATCACCTGTCCGCTCACTCCATCACATACAGCTCCGTGAAGCTCATCTCCAATTTGAAAGTACATTGACCGCGTTTTGTAACACAGTCGTTCTGCTGAAACGGTCTTGTGCACCAGTTGACGATCTTGGGAGACCAGATCGACATTATTCTGTCGATATTGGTATTGAAATCTGCTAATTACTGACTGTCAGTGTGTTTGCTAGGTGCTTGTGACACAATGCCAACATGAGAAACTGAGTTTAGATAAATTTCAAAACAACTTTCAGTTTGTCTTTTATCACTGAAATGCAACACACCGACACGGTTCACTGTAAATTTCGAATTTCATTCCGATCATGTTCACGTGCACATCATGACAAACGCTTGCATGTTCCAAAATATCATCACCATAAAATTGAATGCCCCCTCCTTTTGTACCAGCAATATTTCAGAATTATCAGGGTAAGGACACCAGAAATGGGCTTCACACATTGTACCCATGTGGAGAATTGAACCCGGATCCTCGGCGTGACCAGCGAACGCTTTAACCACAAGCCTCCCCCGCAACTTTTCGCTAGTATATAAAACATCCCTGCCACATGACAAGTGTTACTGCAGTAAATGGAAATCAGATGTTCCCCGATCTTCAGGGCGGAACGAGACATGCGAGACCTATGATTGGGTGATGCTGTGTAAGAATGTAATTCTGTTGTAAATATTCATCCATCCAGTAATTAGAACTCACCACATTTTGCAATATTCAGAGCTGTCCTTTTCAGCAAGATGTCTTATGCTGAATGTATACACTGATGTGGTTAAGTAGGGGACATTTGATGACGAACTTAATGTGTTCAGCTTACAGTACACGGAACTGATTCAACCTGTCAGAATCTGTGTTTTTAATACAGCTCTAAAGATGTGTGTATACATGTATATACAATGACCTCTGGCGGCCTTGTTTGCTGTACATTTCACGTTCTTGTAGGGTAACTGAAAATAGTCTGTTGCCAAGGTAAAGGTCACCACGTCCGAGCACTCAAACGAGAATGACTGTTGCATTTGTAAACATTTGTGTAAACACTCGAGATTTGAGAAGTTGTTTTTACTTCCTCTTTCGAAGTTTTCATCCTGTCATTTTCTATACACATGAAATATAAGGACAATGATATGTTACTTTGATAAAGGTAGGACATGCTTGATAAATCGGATACAGTGTCGGTGTCGGAGTCCTTCTGACCGTTTGGATAAGCTTTGATTTGCTTCTGGTTTTATGAAAGACATCGCTTTTCTATAAAATCTATCACTTTGTAAATACAGATGTGCAGGTGATTTTCTTGGTGTGTTTTGTCAAGCTTTTTGTGTTTTTGCAGCTTACACATAGCCAGAGATAAGTTTTCTTGATGCTTACACATAGCCAGAGATAAGTTTTCTTGCTGCTTACACATAGCCAGAGATAGGTTTTCTTGCTGCTTACACATAGCCAGAGATAAGTTTTCTTGATGCTTACACATAGCCAGAGATAAGTTTTCTTGATGCTTATTTCTGCATGAAGAAAGCTCCATTTGTTGGTGTTTTATTAATGTTTTCATTTGTGAACCTATTTTGTTTACTAATATTTATCCCAGTATTGTTCTACTGTTAGATTCATGTATATACAGAGTCTATTTTGAAGTATTGTCACCTATTTTGCTTACTAATATTCATCCCAGTATTGTTCTACTGTTAGATTCATGTATATACAGAGTCTATTTTGAAGTATTGTCACCTATTTTATTTACTAATATTTATCCCAGTATTGTTCTACTGTTAGATTCATGTATATACAGAGTCTATTTTGAAGTATTGTCACCTATTTTGTTTACTAATATTTATCCCAGTATTGTTCTACTGTTAGATTCATGTATATACAGAGTCTATTTTGAAGTATTGTCACCTATTTTGTTTACTAATATTTATCCCAGTATTGTTCTACTGTTAGATTCATGTATATACAGAGTCTATTTTGAACTATTGTCACCTATTTTGTTTACTAATATTTATCCCAGTATTGTTCTACTGTTAGATTCATGTATATACAGAGTCTATTTTGAAGTATTGTCACCTATTTTGTTTACTAATATTTATCCCAGTATTGTTCTACTGTTAGATTCATGTATATACAGAGTCTATTTTGAAGTATTGTCACCTATTTCGTTTACTAATATTTATCCCAGTATTGTTCTACTGTTAGATTCATGTATATACAGAGTCTATTTTGAAGTATTGTCACCTATTTTATTTACTAATATTTATCCCAGTATTGTTCTACTGTTAGATTCATGTATATACAGAGTCTATTTTGAAGTATTGTCACCTATTTTGCTTACTAATATTTATCCCAGTATTGTTCTACTGTTAGATTCATGTATATACAGAGTCTATTTTGAAGTATTGTCACCTATTTTATTTACTAATATTTATCCCAGTATTGTTCTACTGTTAGATTCATGTATATACAGAGTCTATTTTGAAGTATTGTCACCTATTTTGCTTACTAATATTTATCCCAGTATTGTTCTACTGTTAGATTCATGTATATACAGAGTCTATTTTGAAGTATTGTCACCTATTTTATTTACTAATATTTATCCCAGTATTGTTCTACTGTTAGATTCATGTATATACAGAGTCTATTTTGAAGTATTGTCACCTATTTTGTTTCGTTAATGCATTGTTGTTCTTATTCCCTTTGCGAAGGTTTTCCATTTTTTACTGTCAATTAGTCTGACATTGATGTAAATTTAAAATAAATTTTACGTTTTGAAAAGTCTGTACGTTATCTTTTGTAATGTCATCAAAGGCGATTGGTGTTGTGAGTGAGTGAATATTGTCAATTCAATTCAATTCAATTCTTTATTGTATGAAAGGCCATAGGCCCATATACAAAAGAGATACATCTTGACAGTGGCATATATAATGTTCCATAGTATTCATGTGACATCACAGTTAAGAATCGTAAATCACAAAGCTGTAGAGGGTTAAATAGCGATAAGAAACAAAAGGAAATGTTTACGTTTTGAAAGAAGAAACGAGCCGGTATTTATCGTCTTCAGGATGTACATTTTACACAGGAAATGGATCAAAAGATAAAAGATGACTGGGGAAATACACAGTGTTTTCTCAGCTTACACTGGCAACTCCAGTTGTTGTAAAAGGTACAACGTTAACTTATATCTACTTCCCTTTTAAGTTTGCAATGTAGCTTTTCTTGTAATGTTTGTTTCCTTAGCAGGCTAGAGTAGAAACTCTTGCATCCTTGCGTGTTATAAGGAATAAATGGGTCCTCTGCTTTACACAGGGTAAGATTTTTTCGAAAGATTTGATGGAGTTGACGATTCCGCTATATTCTGAAAGGTTTGCTTCAATATTATATACGGCAGTGCACTTATCATATGTCAGAGGTGACAACTTCGGTTCTTAACACGCGTCAATATTTGTAATCAGTTCAATAATTTGAGCGATATAAGAAATTATTAAAATTAATGAAATAGACAAAGTTTCATTTTAAATATTTGAAACGTCGTTCGGAAACGTTTGGGTTCGAGATATAACTCTATGAACGAAGAAAATGTAACAAACTGGAATCAGTCAGTTCTCAAAAAAACAATTTGCCGATTTTGGAATTATATCAAAATCGTCCGTCTACCCAATGTGAGTACCTGAAATTATACTAATTCACTTTCTGAAACCAAGTCCCACAGATTAGGTGTACAGGTGTATCACAGGTCATGTATAGAGACTTGTATAACCAAGTCTTCCCGCCTTCTCTCGCCCCGGAGCCACTGTACTCTATATCCATACATAGTAATGTAGACACAGGAATCTGATTAAACAAACAAATACTATACCCCTTAACACGCACCTGATTAACGGACTGGGGTTTCTGGGAATAGAAACGTGTGTTAAAGCTCTGACTCAAATACAGCCTACCCTGGGAGTCCATGTGTCTGTTGTCACTGAACAAAGACTCAAAGGGCGTTATACAAGAATATTAAAAAACAACAGGACATATAATACACATATCTTGGGGATATGTAGATATCAGGCGACGTACATCGCCTCCCGCAGGATGGTTGCATACGTCCGAGGTACTGAGGGTGTGTTGTGTGAGATACAATCTCCCCCCTTGGGTTTGATAATAGATAAATATATATATACCACAGAGGCGGATCAGAGCCGAAAAGAAAACCGATATAAATATGCTTTATTGTTTAGGATTTGGATGAATGTTTCAACATTTTATATTTTATTTTTAGTAGTCTACGTGTATAAACATGGACAGGCGCGGAGACATCGATCTTTCGGCATGTTGATGTGTGACTGCATGTAACTAAATAGATTTGTTGAAAACAAAACGGTTGGGGTCGTGTCGAATATTGATTCCCTACAGTTCACACATCTCCCACGAAAGAGTCAGTATCCCCATGTAGGGAATAGAACCCAGGTCTTAGGCGTGATGAGCAAACGCTTAACCACTAGATTACCTCGTCGCTAGGCTACCCCTTCCTCAAACGTTAGAGTTCTTGTTACGTCCATTCAACAGGAAACATGTGTACCACGACATGCTGTTGGCATCAGGCTACGAGGTGTAAGCGAATATGGTTAGATATCCTGCCTACACGACATCTTGCAGGGGGATATACTTGTTTGTTTGTTGCCGAGTACAGATGTACCCTTTCCACACAATGCTGCCCTGTGACCCGTGAAGACCCTGTGACCCGTGAAGACCCTGTGACCCGTGAAGTCCCTGTGACCCGTTAAGACCCTGTGACCCGTGAAGACCCTGTGACCCGTGAAGACCCTGTGACCCGTGAAGGTCCGGGTTAGACTTGATCTTCAGTAACCTACGCTTGTCGTAGGATGCGACTAACGGGATCGGGTGGCTCGCTGACTTGGTTGACACATGTCATCGTATCCCAGTGTAGATTGATACCCATGATGTCAATAGCTGGATTGCCTGGTCCAGAATCGATTATTTACAGACAGCGTTAAACAAACAAACACAAAGTAAATGTGTATTTCTCGTTTTTATTAGACTCCAGACTATTTTACAAGTTTCTTTAAATCAAATGCTCTTGTTTAGACTCGTCATTTGGTTGACAATGTGTGATCTTGCCCCTCTTGCTGAAGGTCCGGGTTTATTTGTCAGGGTTTGAAACCACCCCCAACGAATATACCCCGTCGTGACATAGCAGTAAGTGCATCATGTACAGACCCTGGGGGAGACTGTGAGCGCCACTGCACATCCATGCACCTCACTGAAGCATGTAGGAACTCATGCATGAACAGACCCTGGGGGAGACTGTGAGCACCACTGCACATCCATGCACCTCACTGAAGCATGTAGGAACTCATCCATGAACAGATAACACATAGGGCATGTCTCGTGTGTGAGTCACTAAGGTGCAGTACCGCAGGGTATGGCGAGACGAATCTGATTTGTATCTGATTCTGTGTTAAATGCAGAAGTTTAGGTCGCCCTGTACTGGCTTGTCTGTGTGTGGGTTGGTCAATACTCTACCTGCACTCGTGAGCCTCCGGGCCTTCCTCCCATATTTAACAGTCACGCCCAGATATGGCAGCTGATACAAGTCACGTCAGAATGACACACCGTCATGTAACTCAACCTCTGGTCAAAGCTGCAAATGGTACATGAACATTCCGCCGCGTTACGTTCATATCCCGTTTAGGGTGTTGTCCCCCGCCGTGATATTGCTGGAATATTGCTAAAAGTGGCGTAAACCCCAACTCACTCACTCACTCACACACTCACACACTCTTGACAGGGAGAGCAGGATTCAGCCCTCAACTGACTCCCCGTGCTGCTCTGTTTGATCACTCAGGACTCCATGACAGTTTACAGTAGAAATGTCAGATGCTCGGTCTCTTTGTCAACGTTGTTGCTGTTCCCTTCAACTATTAAACGCTGGAGAGGTCATTTCAAGTGCAACCGATCGGCTAAGAATAATTACATCTTCGATGCACTGTTTTCTTCCGGGTGTAGACATCTGAATGAGATATAGGTGTTAACATTATGGGAGTGTGAGATATCCTGGTGTAGGTCAATGGGTGTTTTCACCTCAGGGTGAGTGACTCAGTGGTAAATCATATATATTGGCCAGTAGGTTGACTTTATCTGTACAGAATATCTTCAATAAATGTACTGGTCAATATATTGACATAAACAAAGATAATAATGACAAACAGTCATCCGGCGCCAGTCAATTCAGTGATCGATATTATGAACGACATTGGATGCTAATATTGAAAGTGAGTGAGTGAGTATGCTTTTACGCCGCTTTTAGCAATAAACCAGCAATTGCAATTATTGCAATATCTCGGCAAGGGACTTACACATAGTACCGATGTGTGGAATCGAACCCTGGTCGAATGTTTTGCCTCTACTCGTGACAACCTGGATTTCAATTAGCTTTGAATTGTGAAGTTTGTGTGGTGTTTACATCGCCATTAAAGCTATGTGACAGCGAGGTTCAGAATGGATCCTCAACCAGACAGACCAACCTTATACTGCCTCTAGTTCCTTCTCTTCCAAATGAAGTCTCTCTTACTAAACAGTCCAATTCCTGGTGGTCAATATAAGTTAACAACGTCTTTGAACCAATCAGATGCTAGCTCACACTCGTATCTGTCCGTGTACGGTCGGTGAGCAACGTGACACGTGCACATACGCCAGTATTTGCTGTAACGGAAGACTCTGGTGCAGAGAAGAAAGCAGACTCCATTTTATAATCCATTATCCTCCACAATCCTATATTCAAAAAGCGATCGTAGTGCTACGACAGTTGTAAGTCTATGTTAAAGTCTGGGAGTTACGACCACCTTATCGCTACGATCGTTTAGTACAATACCACCCCAGGGCCCGTTTCAAAAAGCGATCGTAGCGCTACGGCAGTCGTAAGTCTATGTTAAAGTCTGGGAGTTACGATCACCTTAGCGCTACGATCGTTTAGTACAATACCACCCCAGGGCCCGTTTCAAAAAGCGATCGTAGTGCTACGGCAGGCGTAAATCTATGTTAAAGTCTGGGAGTTACGATCACCTTAGCGCTACGATCGTTTAGTACAATACTACCCTAGGGCCCGTTTCAAAAAGCGATCGTAGTGCTACGACAGTCGTAAGTCTATGTTAAAGTCTGGGAGTTACGATCACCTTAGCGCTACGATCGTTTAGTACAATACCACCCCAGGGCCCGTTTCAAAAAGCGATAGTAGTGCTACGGCAGTCGTAAGTCTATGTTAAAGTCTGGGAGTTACGATCACCTTAGCGCTACGATCGTTTAGTACAATACCACCCTAGGGCCCGTTTCAAAAAGCGATCGTAGCGCTACGACTGTCGTAAGTCTATTTTACAGGGCACTGTTCCACAAACCGACCGTAGTGCTAAGATGATTGTAACTCCCATACTTTACCATAGACTTACGACAGTCGTAGCGCTACGACCGCTTTGAGGAACAGGGTCTAGTATGGGAGTTCCGATCACCCTTGCGCTACGATCGCTTTGTGAAACGGGGCCCGCGGCGATGTAGGTTATTCTACAAATTTGTTTAACTATACCAGGATGCTAAGCAGCTAATTAGGTGACAAGTCTCTTTACATCTTAGTCAAATGTCTCGGGGCAACTGATTAATCTGCAGATAATTTCCCTGAAGTATATAACGTTACATTCCTGTAATAATTCCTGTGTATCCGTGGACCATCTACAGGTGACATAGACACACACTCAGGTAATCAACCAAACCTTCTGCTGTGTTCTAGATACTTGTGGGCGTAAATGACCATACTATAAAGCACACAATCCAGTGATTGATATTATGAGCACAACTCCAAGACCTGGGTAACAACGTCTGCGATGACACGCCATCAGCCAAGTCACTGATGTTGCGTAAGAGGGACTGGGGTCGGGCTCGCTAATTTATGGAGACCGGTAATGCTCAGAATGCTCAGAATGTCAATCACTGTATTGTCTGACCTGTTATTTACAGATCGTCTGGCGTCAACCCAGAAACAGATTGTATGAATTATATTGCTCTGGTGTAACGTGCAAACTCCCCTTTGCCAAACACTATTTATGTTCATCGGTCATCTGGGGAATTGTTCTAAAACGTGTGGCAGTTATTATACTTTCGTGTGGCTTATTTTAATTAATTCTAGATCAGATGACTGAAAGTCAAGTGAGAAGTCATCTTCTACTTGAACTCAAACTAACCTGACTGTCACTCACCACAATCTGTTTAATTGAGGGGGCGGTCGCTTGCCACGCCGAAGGCCCGGGTTCGATTCCCCACATGGGTACAATGTGTGAAGCTCATTTCCGGTGTCCCTGCCGTGATGTTGCTGGAATATTGCTAGAATTGGCGTAAAACCAAACTCACTCACTGTTTAATAGGTGAAATTCAATTTTACATATGGCTTCCGTAGGAATAATGAAAAGAGTTGTTGTTTTTCAGAACGCGAACAAATTCAGGTTTAACGAATTAACAGCTATTTACTAGATTTCTGCGATAGTTTATATTTTGACTGTTGTTTGACTTTTACGCTGTACATGCCAGACATTCTGTCTTTGACCTTGGCTGCGCCTGGATTATGCAAGGTGTTAGCTATGTCGATCGGTGTATATCACAGTATTACTACGTGTATCTCATTATAACAGGGGGTGATGGGGTAGCCTAGTGGTTAAAGCGTTGGCTCGTCACGTCGAAGACCCGGGTTCGATCCCCACATGGGTACAATGTGAAGCCCATTAATGGTGTCCATCGCCGTGATATTGCTGGAATATTGTTGTAATTCACAAAACGTATATTGTAGAGTAATACACTGTATATCTAATAAAACGAAATTGTATAAGGTACTTCATCAATAATTGTACTTCTGTAACGTTATATTTTATATTGGCCTGTTGCCGATAACATGAAACAAAGATATATTCCAGTTCATGATCAACAGTGAACACCCTTTCCTTACTGGAACAATGACGTTGAACATTCAGATACTTCTTCCCGCCAATGATGACGTTCATTTTCTTTTTCAAAAATTGTTTATCCCATTTTGGTTCTTGACCAGTTCAGCAGATATATATTTGGAATTGCCATCAAAGTTGGTATGTTCTGTCGGCTACTGGATCCAAACTGCATTATCACTTTGTTTAGTCGTGCTCTTTCATTCTTTCAATATTACATTGTCATGTTCTGTTCGTGACATTATAAGTTCGTGTTTTAGTCACCTGTATTCGCACAGCATTTATTATACAAATATACATTTTTCACTAATCATTAACGTGAGCTGCGAGCCATGTGAAATGTTCTTTTTTCTTTTGTTTTCTTTGGTGCTGTTCATTTTCTATAAATGTAGCCAAATCTGTTGACTTCCATGCGTCTCCTCATCATCCGGTAAATTTCTGTTTCCAAATGATCATTATCACAATTGTCACACACGCACTGCCCTGAATGCCTTCAAACAACCCCCTTATACTTGATATCTAACTTGTCTGTGGTATTTACTCCTTCCATCTAGTTATATGATACCTTCCAGGTCGGTGTTACTGCGATATAATGTCGATAGCTAGTCGGACGTACACAGTGACTTGACACAATGGTCAACATCAGCCCATGACGTCCCTGACGTAACGGTGCCCAGCAGCAGACCAATGACAGGTTCTGATCACGTTTGTGTAACAGTTCATGACTTGCGATTTTACCCCAGAAATGGCGACACAAGTGTTGGTACATTCTGTGACCTTGACACAATGAACAATACATTTCTGACACATCTGATGTTAATCGGCCTGAAAACAAAGACGCAAACGCCTGTCCGACAACGCCCCTGGTCATGGTTACCACGACAACAAGGGCGCCTTTTGTAGCAACAGAACACGGATGTTTTGTTGGAATGATCTCTGGGATATACAATCATCAGATCTGATACAGTCAGATTGCATCATTTGAGTGTGTGCAAAAAGGGAATTCCGGTCAAGTGGGGCTATCAATATTTAGCAGGTTTAGCCAAATGCTTTTTACGCGGAAGTAAGGGAGTACCCTTTGATTGCCGACTGAGGTGTAGGGAGCAGTGGGTTGGGAGGCAATTATTAGGGGTGGGTATTGCAGAGAATTTTCATATTGCGATATATTGCGATGCGGAAGCATATATTGCGATGTGTATTGCAATATATTGCAAGGATTATTTTTTTAACAAAAACTACTTATAATCGAGGTAATGCTTGATTATAAAGCAAAAAACAACAAATCACTATGATTGATTAACATTTTATAAAAACTTTTAATCATGACAAAATAAAAATGTAAGTAACATTTGGCACTAATGAAACAGGGAAAAGAACAATTCAAAAAACGGAAATATCCGAAGATTTCCGACTGTTACGAAGTTTTCCGATTGCATGTCAAAATACCGGTTTTCGATCAGCGTATCGCAATACGTATCGTTTTCATGTCTGAACCGGTAAATACCGGTAAACCGGTTATATTGCGCAGCCCAAGCAATTATCAAGCATCAAATGGTTGCTCCTCAAGGTATTTGTATTTAGGAGAGGCATACAAACATCAAATGTATCAATACTGTCGTCCATGGGGTTGATGCCCGTCAAGATCCGGGTTAGAATTGGATAGAACCAAGAGGCGACTAACAGGATCTGGTGGTCAGACTCGCTGACTTGGTTGACACATGTCATCGTATCCCAATTGCATAGATCGATGCTCATGCTGTTTATCACTGGATTGTCTGGTCCAGATTCGACTAATGACTGACCGTCGCCACATTGTTGGAATATTGCTGAGTGCCGCGTTAAACAAACAACCAACTGGACTCGTTATATACTCGTGATGGCGGTGTGAGCAGTGTTAAACTCACCTACCCCAGCACTCAGTGTCCACAACCATCGACTCAGTCCAATAACTGTCAAGAAAGATGTCTGGCGTGTATTACGATAGATGCCATCAGAGCCGCGTATCCCACATCTCACTTCATGTATCCGCTTCTGTCTTGTGCCTACAGCCCAGGGTCCTTATTCTCGAAACATTCGTAGCCCTAAAAATTCTTAACGTTGATTGCGTTAAGAATGGGCTTAAGAAGTTCGTAGGGCTACGAACGTTTCGAGAATTGCTAGCCGTTATCGTCCTGTCAACAGCTTTGCCTAGTCTGCGTTATTCGACGTGATATAACACCCTTATATAACCATGTGATATATAATTATATAACGTCGTTATATACACTGATATAACATCACGATATACACTGATATGACGCCATTATATACACTGATATAACGTCATGATATTCACTGACATAACGTCATGATATACATTGATACAACGTCATGATATGCACTGATATAACGTCATGATATACACTGATATAACGTCATGCGATACACTGATATAACGTCATGATATGCACTGATATAACGCCATTATATACATTCATATATCGCCAGGATATACACTGATATAACGCCAGGATATACACTGATATAACGTCATAATTTAAATTCTCTTCAAAAAAAGAAACTTGACAAATTTGAATTTTAGGAAAATACTTGACACAAACCAAGTATTTGACACAAACCAAGCCATGATGAATCCCAGCATGTGGGGGAATGGTTGTAGATGACAAAACGTTTGAAAAAAGAAACGTTTAACAAAAACGTAACGTTACACTCACGTCTGTTGTGAATCGCTTAAACGCACCCTACATGAAATGCACGAGCATCATGAAATTGTGTATCATCCTGAGCTGAAGCTTATGACTGTAGGCTTTAAAAAGCAACATCAATGGTACTCTACATGCATTGCTTTAAGCCACTCTAGACAACAAGAGGATGAAAGGACTGACAGGAGCTCAACGACACAACGCCATCGTCCGTTTACAAGGACGGGCATCGCAGCATGATGTGGCAAGGTACTTCAGCGTGTCCAGACAGACATCTCAAACCTATGGACCCGATACAACAATACTGGGAGTTTTAATGACAGCCCCCAGGTCAGGTCAGGTCAGGTGAATTACCACCACCAACCCAGGATCGCTACATCCGTTTAAGACATTTTCGTTTAAACACCACGGCCGCATCATCAACAACAATCCAAATCCCTGGACTGCTCAGAATCGCCGACCGGACAGTGCACAATTGACTATGGAAAGTCAGCATTGTTGCCAGAAGACCAGTTCAACGTCACGTCGTTCCCTACATCATCGTGATCTTTGGAGCATGACAATGCTCGACCTCACGTTGGACGTGTTTGCCAGGACTTCCTCCAGCAAAACAATGTTCAGTTGTTACCTTGGCCTTCTCGATCACCGGATTTGTCCCCCCATTGAACATCTATGTGATACTCTTGATCGATCCTTGCGCCAGCGTAATCCGCCACCTCAGACACTACAAGAACTGCACGCAGCACTTCAGGGTATCAAAACATTCCTCAAGACAGCATTCGGCATCTCCTTTCTTCTATGGGCCGCCGCTGCCAAGCTGTTATCGATGCTCATGGTGGTCACACCAGATACTGACATTTACTCTGACCAAGTGGCTTTATTAGTCCTCTGTGGTTGGAAATTTGTAAAGTGATGAATTTACTGCAACTGAGCAATGATGTCATGTTTGAATCAGTTATATGCACTCAGTAAGTAAACTGCAACACATCAATTCGAGTTTCTTTCTTTTTTTAAGAGTATATGTTACAACCACGTTCAAGGAAATTCGATATATGCCAGGACTAAATATACGGAAATGGTTTATTCAACATTAACTCTAATAAATAATCTATTTTTTGTTTTCCTCAGCAGTCATGAAGCTCGTAGTGACGTTTTTGATGTTGATTCCATCTCTGGCAAATGGCGGTGAGTTGGTTAATGGTTTAATAAACGAGAGGGGATTGGCTTTGCAACACTGTAACACTTTACATCAAACATGTCAGTCGCCGTCTGATTAAGACTTGATTCTGACCACATTCAATAAGCTTGAATAAACTGGTTTGAGTGTAACGTCATACAAACACGTACATACTAACGTGATCTCTCTTGAGGATAGTGAAGACTTGGTATTCTTTTGCACTCATCTTCTGTATTCAGTGTAATTGCAAAGTCAAAACATTGTTGTGAAGTTTGATTTAGTGTATCAGTAGTCGGGTACATTTGTGTGAAAATATAGTGTTCAGTGAAGACTAAGAAATAACATATAAACCGTATGACCCCTACCCTGTCTGAAGTTTGTGCCAAAAATGTACTTATTGATTTTCAAAGACAAGGTGTCTACGATACCCATCATCAGTAGTGTAACATGCCAACTATATTTTCCCAATTTGCGCAATTACAAAACTTTATAAAAAATATATATCTAAATATACAGTATATAAAAGTCCTTTTATGTATTGTTTGAGAGGCGACTAAGTTTAATAGTCGTTATGTCTGGGATGTGATATCCCTGACAAGTTAACAAGACACCGAAGAAACCGTGGTTTATGGAGTCGAGGCCATTGGTTCCAATCCCTGATTCCTCCCGATCAATGGCTCCTTGCTACCCGTGTGGATGCAGAGTGGGATCTGCGCCAAGCATCCTGTGCTTGCCTGGGGCAGGGGTCAGACTCGCTGACTTGGTTGGGTCGGATCGTACCGTCATGACGTAGATCGTGATCGACAATACCAATCACCGGTTTGTCTGGTCCAGACTGGAATACATGTAATTCGCCGTGGACAATCTAGCGACTGGTGATTGTGACGTTAACCAACACAAACTCTTCTAAAGCTTTAATTTTCCAGCTTGTATAACAACTTGCACCGGCTTGTCGACCAGTGACGGCAAACGCTACCCCGACTGTAACGACTGCGCCTACTACATCCGCTGTGAACCTAGCGGCATGGTGAGGATGAGATGTCCGGGGCCACTGACCTTCAACTCGGTAGCCGGGAACTGTGACTTCCCGGGCAATGCCGTTTGTGGGTGAGTGTTTGCTTGGACATTTACCATCTGACATCGTCACTAATACACAGGTACGATTCACACCCTTAACACGTTTAAGTGAGGTCAGGTGCTGATTTTGTTCCATCAATCACGATTTCCACCAGAGAGTAAACTGTCCTGCAAATAGTTATCCCCCTTTGTTTGTGAAGCAGCACATCCCTATGACTAGGCAAATTCGCTTTAGGGTTACCTTGATGATAAGGCGACTGATGACGCGTATGGCAGCCAGCTGTCTTACAATAGATATACAATAGAGGTCAAGACGGATAGGAGGTCAATGTTGAGGTCATAAAAGGGAGCTCAGGAATTTGCTCAAACAAGACAGTGTCAGCTTTCTTTCAGAGTGTACTTCACGTTGTTAAAGCCCACACACTGACATCAATTGACATCCGGCAAACGTACTTTGGCGATGTGGGTGCAGCGAGAATTGCCAATCACAACATTGTCTGGTCCAATTTCGATGACCAACTGTACATCGATAAGTAAGACATAGATGAGACCTGTAAACCTAAACAACATGACGAATGTTAGGAGGTAATTATCATTCATGTTTTTGGCTGAAGGACAACAACGGCAACAACAACCACGACAACATCGACGACAACTACAACATCGACGACAACAACATCGGGTAATACTTTATATTTGTTTCATCCAGAAAAAAGGTGTGAAGAAATAATCAATTCTGTTGTAAATGTCAACCATTGCTGCTTGTATTGTGTTTGTTGCCGTATCGTGACAAGCAATGGCTCCTTCAGCTGGCTCCACTTGTGTTTGTGTGTTTGGGATGGGTTTTTGTATTTGTAGCAGATGGAAAACCTCAAGTTGATGACGAGGGCAGCGTTAAACAACCAACAAGTAAGCAGACAAACAAACAAATCTATTCCAAAATAGCAATTTTAGTGTCGCAGATTAACGATTATGATACTCACATCATCGTCCACGACGTTGCAGGTTACTTCTGTGTGTCGTCGTGTGTGGGCCGTCCTGTTGGCAGCGAGCGTTACCCACACTGCAGCAGCTGCACACAGTACGTCCAGTGTCTCGCCACAGGGATGAACGTAATCACATGTCCCTCCGGCTTGCACCACAACGACATCAGTGACGACTGTGACACCGTCCTTAACGCCAATTGCACGTGAGATGGTCAACATCAGTGTCATTGAAACGAAAGCATTAGCAGTCTGGAAAGTGTCATTGAAACGAAAGCATTAACAGTCCGGAAAGTGTCATTGAAACGAAAGCATTAGCAGTCTGGAAAGTGTCATTGAAACGAAAGCATTAGAAGTTTGGAAAGTGTCATTGAAACGAAAGCATTAGAAGTTTGGAAAGTGGAAGTTATAAATTGTGATCAGCACCCATGGCACAATATGCAGTAACGAGGAATACATCGACTCAAATTCAGAAACAGTTCTTTCCTTGTAGTCTGTGATAATCATTTAGAAGTTGGAACAACATGAACACGTCACTTTTTATGGACATCAGTTTACATTCTACCGGCACAAAACACCTTTAATGGTTAACAACTTTTCATCTATAGCAACTTTTAGATTCTCCCAGCTCATGACACTTTTTATAGATAACAACGTCTTAGATCCTACCAACATATAACATTTTTTTATGGGGGACAACTTTTAGATTCTTCCAGCTCGTGACACTTTTTATGGATAACATATTTTTCCATTCTACCAGCAAATGGCATTTTTTTTAATAACAACCTTTCAGGTTCTTCCAGCAAATGGTAATTTCCTGGATAACAACTTTTTAGATTCTACCAACACTTGACACTTTTGTAGATAATAACCTTTACGGTTATGCCAGCAAATGACACTTTTTATGGATAACAACTTTTTATGGATAACGTTTAGATTATACCAGAGCTTGACACTTTTATATGGATAACAACTTTTAGACGTAACTAGCTTATGGCACTTCTTATGGATAACAACTTTTAGACGTAACTAGCTTATGACACTTCTTATCTATAACAACCTTTTAGACGTAACTAGCTGATGACACTTCTTATGGATAACAACCTTTTAGACGTAACTAGCTTATAACACTTCTTATGGATAACAACCTTTTAGATTCCACCAGTATGCACTTGATGAAGGATAAAGACGTAGATCTTAAGCGTCGTGACGTGTTGTCCGTATACAGAGTCATGTGTTCATTTTCCTCCATGACAACAATGGTCACGAAGATTTTGATATTATACAGTCTTCAAACGGCCAACACTATACCTAGAACCACGTTATCTATAGAGTGATCGTTTAAACACTACACGAACCTGGAGTCGTGAACCATTCGTGAACCACTCATGTCGTGAACCATTCGTCATGTGGCCGTTCAGCTACAGTCAGGTGAAGACTTGAGTTTCCTACCTGCGTGTAGTATAGAAACGATGGACTCGCCAAGACAATGATTTCAAAATACAGTGTTGCTCTTTGTTGTAGAATACCCTCGTCTACAGCTGCAGCGACAACGTTTCCTGGTTTGTATCATTGTACATTGTACATTGTACAGCGTCAGGCAACACACAATCACTTAAGTGTGGAAACCTAAATCTGCCCTATTTCCCAGTATCCGGTGTCTTCACTGAATCCAATAGTCCATTCATGTAACCATCGGCTGTCATTCGCCTTATAAGCCTTGTATCGACCCATTGTTCTTATGCCTTATTCCTCAGTTGTAGTTACTGCTTGTAACAGGACAAATGTGCCAGAATACTATGTGAGCCGCGACCGTCTTAGCTTTAGGTATTAGCATCAGTTGGAAGTTGGGTAATGACAAAGTAGGGATCGTATGGATTACAGCTTCCTTAGTATCTCTGTGTCGACAGTTCGGTGTAGAACCCAATACATTTATCACTTAGCTTATCAATGATATGGGGATTTATACCGACACGTCGTCATGAGGATAAAGAAGTTGTAACCCATACAGTTGCTACTAGCTATTAGCATCCGACCTTTCTACAACACCGTCGTAATCAAAGTCTTTCAATGACATTTAGAAGTGAAACACACAGAGGTGAGAAAGTATGGATGTCAACCTCTGCAACAAGAGGTGAGTGAGTGAGTGAGGTGGGTTTACGCCTCCTTTAGCAATATTCCAGCAATATCACGGCGGGGGACACAGGAAATGGGCTTCCCACAATGTACCTATGTGGGGATTGAACCTGGGCCTTCGGCGTGATGAACGAACGCTTTAACCACTGGGCTAACCCCCACCCCCCCCACCCCACCCCCACCCCTTAGACAAGAGGATAACGTCGGGGTAAACTCTTACTTCTTCATCACCCCTAAAAGGGGGAATTGTATACCATGATATCTTCCACGTGATTGGGTGATAAATGAATTAACATATACATGTACTGAGATACTGTCGCGTTCCTCATACTGACGTCCGTACATTTGCCCCTTTACTTCATAATTTAGTCCTAACCAAGTGTGTAAAAAATAGTATTCTTTACTTTCTTCCAACAGCAGTGGCGACTGTATCAACGTTCTGTTTAACATCATGTGCGGGTATGGCGGCCAGCAGCCAGCGGTACCCCTACTGCACCGACTGCAACAAGTACATCCAATGTCTCCCTACGGGGCAGAATATTACAGCCTGTCCCTCCGGACTCCATCACAATGACGTCATCGACGACTGTGACCAGCCTGACAGTGCCAACTGCCAGTGAGTACCAGGTAGACCCTGCCTCTCTCTCGCTCACACACACACTCTCTCGCTCTCTCTCTCTCTACCTCTCTCTCTCTCTCACACACACACACTCTCTACCTCTCTCTCTCTCACTCTACCCCTCTCTCTCTCTCTCTCTCTCTCTCTCTCTCTCTCTCTCTCTCTCTCTCTCTCTCTCTCTCTCTCTCTCTCTCTCTCTCTCTCTCTCTCTCTCTCACACACACACACACACAGTGCTGGGGTTCTGGACTTAGACAGTACCGGGTACAACACTAGATGTCGACAGTGTAACCCTCACTCACTCTGTTGCTTCTAGGTTATTGAACAAAACGAACGCACATATTTCATGTATCGCACCCTTGATAACGAACAATATCTATTTGCCTTTACTTGAAGACCGCGGACTTCGGGCTCTTCTGGCATTTCGGGCACAACCGGAAACTGCGTCTCTTCCTGCTCCGGCATGGTGACCGGCAACTACCAACACTGCAGCAACTGCACCATGTACGTTGCCTGCTCGGGAGCGATCATGTATGAGATGAACTGTGCGGCCAGCCTAGTGTGGGACGACATCATGAAACGTTGTGAACATACCTCCCCGACCTGCACCCTTCCTGTATCTACATAGTCTTATTACAATGGCCGACACCTGGAGCCCAGGAAGTGAATGGTGCTTATTTGTATCTGTGGAACTCTTATGGGAAAAAATTCTGGTAGAATGGTCTACCTAATAAAATACACTGTGCTATGTTTTGTCTTTTGTCAATATTTTCATGACATGGTGTCCGAGTGCGACAGAGAACACAACAGCTTCACTCCACCGACAAGAACATTTGACTGTTCATCTATCTCTTGTGCTCTGTATACTTGATTGATTAATACAGTGGTAAATTTTCCTTTGGCCGCTGTTGATAACTGGATTGTCTGGTCCAAACTCGATTAAACTATTTCCCACGCCATCAATTGCATTTGTTTGTTGTTTTACGCCGCACACAGCAATATTCCAGCTATATGACGACCGTCTGTAAATAATCGAGCCTGGACCAGACAATCCAGTGATCAACATCATGCGCATCTATCTACGTAAAAGGGCGTCGGTTGTGCTATTGTTTAACACAGTTCTTCATATCATGATATCCTCCTTTCTTGCCTTGTCTGTCATCAGTAATTCCCATATCCAAATGTCTCATGTCGTTATAGAGGGGTCGCTTACAGACGGTTAACACGACACGTGATATATGCAGTCATTCCATGATGTATGAGAAATGCCTTGTTGCTTTCTAATCGAGTCAGACTGGTATCATATAGAATCTCAGCGTTACAGAGGCAGTGTACATACATGGTAGTGGTCGACAATGGGTTAATACCGCTGTGTCAGAATTGTCTGCTTTATGGGAGGAGTTCGATATACTGGTGTGTAAGTGAGTGACCCACAGATTATGGGTTTACTCTGCTTTTAGCAATATTTCAGCAATAACACATTGTACCTGTTTGGGGATTCGAACCCGGCCTTCGGCGTGACGAGACAATGCTTTAACCACTAGGTATGAGCTATCTTACCGCCCTGTAGTGTATGCAGAAAGACTGCAGCACATTATATGGAAGCCTCAAGGGTATATTTAGCTGGTACAATGCAACATATGCTATTTTGGGGATTTGAACTTCTCAGTAAAGAACATATTCTTCTGCATTAAGCCGCATCCGGTATTTGAACCCACACTTTGACAGTAAGACACCTAACAGCCAGCACACAAAGTCAACGATCCAACCCACACAGCCACAAAATGGAAGTCTGACAATGGCAGTCTAGATCAGTTCTCAAAATAGTACACCTGGTAAGAAGATAAAAATGCTTTGAGTACTCTATGGGTAAGGAAAATTGAAAGGACAGGGGAGGTAGGGTTGGTTTGTTTGACATTAGCGAGAGCTGCACATGCACTGCGAGGCGGAATTTTCATGATTACTCCGATTATGTTTCCTGTCAAGCTCATATTGTTTCCTGTATTAAGTTGTTCTTTGAGCACGTTCATTTCCATATGCCTTCCAGTATCTGAAATAAAATTTAGAAATGCGCACTCCACAATGAATATTTTACTCTCTCTGTTATTATCGAAGTGCTATAAAAACTATTTTGTGTATGGAAAGTGGGGCTTTTGAATAATTTACTTGTATATGGAGAGCCAGGACATGCCCCTAAGTGAACATGAATATGTATAAAGCAATAACATATGGCTTGGTTATTGACCGACCTTCAGACCTATTTCTTTGTTGTGTCGGTGAAAACATATCTCCCAAATTTTCTCTTTGTACCATGTTGATAAAGACAGTGAACTCTACAGTATGAATCCCAATGGCGTTCTGACTTAGTCCTGAGGCAGCACAGCTTATGTTGGAGAATATAGAAATGCAGAAAAGAGTACACCGATTGAATTGTTACATGGAGTTTATTGCCCACTTATTGCCCAGTTTATTTGCAATTTTGTCCCACTGACTTCCATAGTAATGTGCTTTCTTAAAGTAACGAATACCTCAACAGCTAGAACAAGTACATAGTACATAACAATTAAAATAAACAGAATGTCTACCTCCTTTTCCATGGAGCCAATACAAGAAGCTGAACAGACTAATCCCAGTTCCTTTTCCACAGAACCAATACAAGAAGCTGAACAAACTAATCCCAGTTCCTTGTCCATGGAACCAATACAAGCAGCTGAACAGACTAATCCCAGTTCCTGTTCCACAGAACCACTACAAGAAGCTGAACAAACTAATCCCAGTTCCTTGTCCATGGAACCAATACAAGAAGCTGAACAGACTAATCCCAGTTCCTGTTCCACAGAACCACTACAAGAAGCTGAACAAACTAATCCCAGTTCCTTGTCCATGGAACCAGTTCCTGTTCCACAGAACCACTACAAGAAGCTGAACAGACTAATCCCAGTTCCTTGTCCATGGAACCAATACAAGAAGCTGAACAGACTAATCCCAGTTCCTTGTCCATGGAACCAATACAAGAAGCTGAACAGACTAATCCCAGTTCCTTGTCCATGGAGTCAATACAAGAAGCTGAACAGACTAATCCCAGTTCCTTGTCCATGGAACCAATACAAGAAGCTGAACAGACTAATCCCAGTTCCTTGTCCATGGAGCCAATACAAAGAAGCTGAACAGACTAATCCCAGTTCCTTTTCCATGGAACCAATACAAGAAGCTGAACAGACTAATCCCAGTTCCTTGTCCATGGAACCAATACAAGAAGCTGAACAGACTGAAGTTCCTTGTCCATGGAACCAATACAAAGAAGCTGAACAGACTAATCCCAGTGTCCATTACAATACAAGAAGCTGAACAGACTAATCCCAGTTCCTTTTCCACAGAACCAATACAAGAAGCTGAACAGACTAATCCCAGTTCCTTGTCCATGGAACCAATACAAGAAGCTGAACAGACTAATCCCAGTTCCTTGTCCATGGAACCAATACAAGAAGCTGAACAGACTAATCCCAGTTCAGTCCATCAATACAAGAAGCTGGATCCAATGGAGAACTAATCCCAGTTCCTTGTCCATGGAGTCAATACAAAGAAGCTGAACAGACTAATCCCAGTTTCAGTTCCATGGATCCAATACGAGAGGTTAAACAGACCAATCCCAGTTCCTTTCCCATGGATCCAATACGAGAAGCTAAATAGATTATCCCAGTTGGCCACAAAATGTCACCGTTCGAATTTTGCAAGTCTCCTTGGTCTGGGTGACAAGTGAAATCTTGGGTGTTCCAATTGTACAGAAGAGAAATATCCTGCTGCAAGTAGACAGCCGCCCAACTCACGTGTCCCCGTCTTCCTTCCACGAGACACATCACTGAACATTCAACCTATGGACCGAGGTACCATGGCCAGCCTTAAGATGGATTGATTATAAGAGAGAAATGATGGATAACTTGATGCTTATGACAACATTCAACAGGAGTCATCGAGAGGGGCGTCACGTGACGACCTTGTGCATTGTCAACTGTTTCCGTAAACATTCCTTTCAGTCCCCTGTTGATGAACAATTCTCTTCGTTTGTTCGAACCCATTTCCCGCCCATCCAGACGGACCAGCCATATCATCGACGGACCAGGCCAGCCTTGAGTCCAGGCTTACATACCCCAGGGCAAGGTGGAACAGCAATACGACTAGTAGACCAGTGGCAATCTCCAGCTAGCTAGCAAAGTAAGGGAGATAGGTCTACCGGAGGTATAGCAAGATGTATTTGTATAGGCGGATCCAGATCTCATTTCCAGATTGCGTTTCAATTCATAATGAAGTGTGCGCCCCCACTTTCTCAAATCAAGAGTGTGCAACACACCACCCCCACCCCAACCCCTCTTTCTCAAAAAACTGTATCCGCCCCTGATTTGGTACCGTTGGAAAGCTTGGAATCTAGATATAGTTTTCCAAAATCAATGTTGCAAGACTTGAAAGTGTCAGGCAATATGCCATTATGGGGCGTTCCGTGGTAACCATGATGTTTTTCAGAGACATGACTGCAATCTATGAATAGTGATTTTATTATTTTTGAGAATGCATGTTCTGATTCAAGCAATGCTCCACCAAACCATGTAAAGCAACAGGGTCAAGGTCAAAGTTCAAGGTCTCAATAATCCTATTTGTTGCTATTCTTGCTTGAAATTATATGTTTTACCTCGCATCTTTCTTCCCTGCTGAGTATGGTATAAGTACATCACCATGTATCTGGTATCATAAGACACCACAGAGACTCCGCTTTCTGGGAAAATACATTTCGGACCAGTGATTGTGAGGACAGATAGGATTCAGAGTGTTTCCAAGGTTACCATGCATTTTTAATTTGTAACACAGAATGCATTATATCATGCGATTATGTAGCTAAATGTTGCTTTTCAAGAATGGTTACTGGTGTTCGTGATATCCTGTTCCCTGGGTATAAACAGTATTCGCTATACCTCCTCTAGCCGTGCTTCAATGTTGGACGCCAAAGCCACTATCCTATAAGTAACTGTTGTGGGGTCCACTGACGCCCACGCGATAAGCGGGTTTTACCAAAATGGAAAAGAGTACTGAACATTCCAGACTTTTCTCACACAGGCCAACTAACCTGGAACAGACATGTCACCTTGGAGTTATGGAAATACATCTCAAAACGAATTCTATCGTGTAGAAATCTCAGTGGAAGGATGTACTACAGGCTTCACTCGGAGAACTGCACTGTGCAGGAGGCTAAGGGGAACCCGAATACAGATTACCTGAGGGAGATCCTTGCTTACATGATACACAAGTTGTTTAAAGTTTTGTGAAAAATGCGCAAGCGTTAGAATTTTAATAAGATTTGAAAGATATTTCGAAAAGACAAATTGTAATATTTCGTTGGGGTCTTTTTCAGTTTAGGCTCGGCAGATTTTGTGTTAGAGATGACTGAATTCTGCATGTGTTTTATTCAAGAGTTATGGCAATATGATGGTATATGCCTGGAGCATGGCTCGTGTTGATATATGCTTGATCGTTTATTACCCTGTTTTACGACTCTGTTGTCACAAGGTTACAGGGAAGTCAAAGCGTGCATGTATGTTGGAAATATATATTGTTTTATATCACACGTCTTGTTGGGATATTCAGAATACAGTCGACCACCGTTGTGTCGAACTCAGATAACTCGGTTGTCTTGATGTAACATCTCGTCCCGGCAAAATCCTTCATAATGTATCATTATTCAAGCTGTTTTAACTCGATACGGATGTCTCATATTCGCGGGTTACTGGTCAGTACTAGTACTTCTGCCAGAACACGCTGTCCATAAGGGATGTTGTACATATTGTGCGGACCATTATAAAGTCGTGTGTGCTATGCGTTTATATGCGACAAAAAGATGTGAACTACGACTTGGAGATCTGACAATAGTGCGTCACATGGTGATACGATAACCGTACAAATACGATGATGTTCAGTAAAGTATAGTGGTGCACGATGAGCTACAGTCACGTGACTCGAAATGCAGTCAAGAGATTTCGATGTTTGATTGGTATGTGGTGAAGATACAAATATACGATCCATGTTCTGATGAAACATGTTGATACAGAATTTACTGCTATTGTTGGATGTTGCCGATTTACCGTTACCTACATGTGACAATTGTTATCATATTACATCAAATGCAATCGGTTTCTGTTTACAGAAGACTCCAAATGAACACAGCCTGACAGTTACTATGTTACACAATGCATGTGAGTGTTGATGAAATATATACTATAAGTTGTATGCTTCTCTCGAATGAAATACAGTCTGATACGCCTCTTTGTAGCAGTGTCACCCGAGCCGGTGGCGGTTGCCGTGGCAGCGGGTAATGTTTTTACCAGTTGTCACCCTCATTGGAGGGGTGACACGGAAACTTGTCAAAGTGTCATTGACCAATGAAATTAAAGTATTTTACGTGAAGGTATGTTTATGTTCTCAAAAGGCTTTCTTTGAATTTTAGGTGTCCATGTGTTCCCTTTCTACCAGCATGCGTCTTGTTCACGCTGATGGCGATTGTAACCATTGTTACCCTTGTTGCCATTGTTACCCTTGTCATCATTGTTACCATTATTACCCTTGTTGCCATTGTTACCATTAGGAATTAAGTTTCCTCTGTGAATACGGAATTATGAATACCACAGGGAGTTATATTTGTCCATATCGTGTATCGATATTTCTCAAAATACATGGGTTCATGTTTGTCGATACAAAATGCCCGATTTATCGGAAATGAGCCAATATCTTGTGGTGACTACTCAATACATTGTTATTCCGTCTCGGCGATCAACGCAGGCGGAACAAGAGTTTAAAAGTCGCGTACTTGAAAGTCGCATATAAAGACGATAAATGTGAATTCCGAATATTCATGTCTTCCATCAGGATTCTCTCTCTCATTGGTTCGGTTAGTTGTTCCCTTCTGGCACTGCTACAGCCGAAGATGTAGAACGACTAACACAGTGTGTCAAACCATGACGTGTGTATGTAACTAATACTACTGCTTTTCAAGTGCAAGTTCGTCAGATGTCGTCATTCATGTCTCAACCTAATGAACGTATTTCATCCGCTCTTACTGACTGACTGAGTATGGTTTTACACCGCTGTTAGCAATATTCCAGCAACATCACGGCGGGGGACACCAGAAATGGGCTTCACACATTCTACCCATGTGGGGATTCGAACCCGGGTCTTCGGCGTGGCGAGCCAACGCTTTAATCACTAGGCTACCCCACCGCCCCCGCTCTTACCGGTATTGAAAAAAACTCATAGAGATATTAAAGAATTTGCTGGAAATATACAAGATGCATGGAAAAGTATTTTATTTCCATTCAAAGTTTGATAGTTCGTCTTACATTCCTAACGACTATTCGACAAGAAATTGATGAAACGTGTTATGGTATTCCACAGTTAGTTATCAACGTTTGAGTCCTTCTTTACTACCAGTTACAGAAGTAAAGAAAGCCCTACATGTGACGTCTACATGCAGAATATCCGTTGTTTCACGTTAACACAAAGAATCCAGGTTATTATTGTCGGGAAATGTTCGCTGTTCCAGGACTGGAGATTCAATATTGATGTCTCTTCCTGTTCATATCAAACAGCATCACATTCTCCTCGATGTACATCGAATTTATTCATCTGGCTTAGCTAATAATCAGTCAAGTACCCATGCCACTCGGGTAATGAATTCACCTCATTATGGGGATGTTTCGGAGGCGAAAGAATAGTTTATAGATTTCTGGGAAGATGTGACAAACATGAGTTCATGGTCAGACAGATATTGTTCAAGAATCAAAACCTCCACTGGAACATGTGATGATCAGGTTCTAACCGTTTAGAAAGATACCTTCAACACGAGTACACAGGTGCAGACTTTACATCGACCGAGGAGAATCGCCGTCACTTTAGTTCTCGCTATGTGACTATCCTACCCTGTGTTGTGTTGAAATTGTAGTAAGAGAGATGGACTGAGACAAAGTCAACCTTTGAGAATATACAACTTGGTGTTAACCATTGTATGAATGTGCGCCAGTGTATGAATGTGATGTGGAGTCACGGTGGTCCTACCCTTTACTCCTTGACTTAGCTACCCTGGACGGACCAGGCGAGAGTAGAGTTTGAGCTAACATCCCCCAAGACAATATGGATGGTAATACGAATCTGGGTAACGGAAACGCACTGGAGCCCTACGGAGCACTGCAGCTGGGTAACGGAAACGCACTGGAGGCATACCGGTTTCTGGGTAATTTGTAAGTTTCCGTTTTCCGGAAATTTGAAGGAAATGTAGAGAAACGGTCCGGAAACCTAACTGAAACTTAAAGGTCACATGCAACCAAAAAATCAAACATAATTAAAACACAATTATCACTTATTCGTGACATATAATATACATTGCTGGTTATGAAAAAAACATATAAACAAAATTATAAACGTACAATCGCAAATCAAAAGTGCAATATTGTGTACTTCGGTTTACTTCCCAAGAAACGAAGCAGACGGGATACCGAACCCAGTCAGAGCGGGTTGGTGTGCACTCAAGTGTAACGGCTGGTTCATTTGCCGATGCCCTCACGGCTTATTGTGTGTGTATATATAGAGATGTTGGGTTTTGTAAATACATGCTCATTTTTTGTGTATAACATTTTGCAATCAACAGACATCGTAACATGTCAAGTGTTCAACTATCACACCTGCCTGTCTGTGTAATTACATAATGTGACGGAGACCGAACTCGGGCCATAAATCAATGCATTTTGTTTATGGTGTATAGCCTGATTGGTGTTAAGTTCAAATTGCATGTGGTCAGTGATAGCAGCTGTGTATTGAATATTGTCATTAGCAGACAGGCAGGCAGACACACAGGTGTCAATAAATCAAGACATTGAGTTTTGTCTGTGACAACGACATATCTATATCACAGTTAGAAATTCTGTCAACGCTAAATAATGAACATTGCTTTTAAGTATCAAACTGAGAAAGTGACTCGCTAAGAAGCATGTGTGGTGAAATTATATAAACAGTTCATTTACTGTCATAACATATAAAAAGCTCGCGCCTGTGAGATATCAACAAAACATTAGAAAAATAGCTCACACCAAAGCCTTCACCGAGTATTCACCGGACAACCCGCTTCCAAGCTGCGCGAACCTATTTCACTGCGCACGTGCTATGAGCGCAGCCCAGCTGTTGAAACCCGTTTTCCCCAGAAAAGTCGGGGAAAAATTAGTGAAATGTTTGAACTCCGATTTCGCGCGTTTTTTTTCATCGCGTTATTTTTCAACTTTATAAGATAATCTTTGATGAATTTGCATTTTTGACGATTTGTTTCGGTAAGTCCATACCGACAGGTATCAGAATCTGCAAAGTTGTGTTTTACGTTGCATGTGACCTTTAAGTTTCCATTTTGTTTCCGTTAGGTTTCCGGTGTCCGGAAACCAAGTCATTTTTCCTGTGATAAGTGAAAGGGTTTATTTATGTTTCTATTTATATTATAACATGAGAAATGCGTGACGACGTGTGACAGCGCATCCTGGTCGTGACTGCGTGACATGTGGTCTGCTGTGAAGGCAAGGACTGACATTACGCAAGACGTGACCCGGAAGGGCAACGTGGCAGCTGAAAGCATCATCAGAGACGCAGTTCACTGAACTGTGAGAACACAAACTCTCGACCACATCCGTGTTTCAACCAATATCTCTAAGCAAAGTAACAGATTACCTTGGCAAGTTACTCCGGTCTTGTTATCGTGAGTGCGTAAGTTTTGTTTTAAGTCACTTTTAGCAATATCACAGCTGGGGACACCAGGAATGGGCTTCACACAATGTACCCATGTGGGGAATCGAACACGGGTCTTCGACGTGAAGAGGGAACGCGTTAACCACTGGCCTACCCCACCGCCCCCCTCTTGCCATGTAGCTGTGCTCCTGGGACCAGGAACATGAATGACGTTATCATTAAAAAGCAAATTCACAGATTCATTACTATCAGCTTGATGACAATATAAAAGATAAGAACCCAATTAACCATGACAATGATTACTGATTAATTCAGTCAGAGCACAAGCACTTTTACATGTGAAGTGTTTTACCTAGTTCTGAAAAGGGGGCCAAACTTAAAGTTCTCCAAGGCACGATCAATTCAATCGAAATAATATCGAAATCCTTTTCCAAGTCAGCTGTTACAAGAATTCATGCTGACTCATCAAATCATTTGATAATTTTGAATTTTCCCATGTGAAACTATTTTATTAAAAAAAACATATTTGAGTTTCGCTTATTATACAACTTAAAACATTTTTAACTCTTTGAGCAACGACTCCTGAGGCGATATTAAAATCAACATTCAGTAGACTGAGTTGGCGCCAATTGTTAAGATATCTGCGGCCGTGGTCTTCGTTAGGATCGCATATGATTATACTCTGTCTCTGAAAAATCTAAAAACAACCATTATGATATGTATATCTAAGTGAAACATCTTTTTAACCCTACACATATTTAACACCGTATTGAAACATCTTTTTAACCCTACACATATTTAACACCGTACTGTGTTTTTAATGAGATCGACATAATTGTGTGTCTTTTAATAACGAGGTATTGAACTTCCAGATCCCCTTTCAAAGCTCGTAGGTGATAGATCTGGTGATACATACGAATGGTCGGTTTTATAACCTTTACCGATAAAACTTCCTATTACTAAGGGAATTTCATCTTCTGAAATAATATTCTACTTTTTTAACGGGATTATGTTGTCGCCATGTTTTCTTTTCCTGTAATTTCTTAGTCCCCAAAAAGTCAACTGAATCGCTATTTGGCCCATACAGATTCGTTGTAGAAAATCAATAGTTCTCGACTGTTATATCTAGTACATGAACATGATGAAATTACAGTTCTCGTCATTATATATTTCATGTATCATGTATTCTTCAGATATAAAAGTGCAAGTAGGACGATCAATTCAGGATATATATCAAATTTCTTCCTGCTTGGTAGAGGATGTACACAGGGAGACCCGCTATTGCCATAACTATTTTATATATTCGCTAAGATGGTGCTCTCAATAGCGAACAAACGTCACCAAATCATGGGTTTATTGTGTGATTTTACATTGGATGTTTCCGAAAAAAGCTTATCTGATATATTCAATATAATTGCTGTTTGCTCAGGGTTAAGAAACAAAAACTAAAGCTATATAGTATAGCCAGGACCGAAGAAATAATTAAATGAACAACTAATCCATATACATTTACCATAGTGCTGGTCAAAAGAACCGTTTACAATCGTAGGTATAGTTTTATTTATAAATATCAATCAAATGTGTGAATTAAATTTTGAAAAAACAGTTTTCAGAAGTTCCCAAAGTTCTCTCTTCATGGAAAAATGGATTGCTCACTTCGAGAAGTCGATTAATAATGGTAAAGTCACAGATAAGTCCCTTTTCAATCACCTTTTAGCAACACTTCCTGACAAAGACAATGCTTTGTTCAAACGAATAAATTTACTCATATTGTGCTTCATCTAGGCCGGAGGACGAGATAAAATAAACAATGCTGACAAATGGAGGAGGTCTGAAAATGGCAGGTCGCACTGCTTTTTGAATACATATAGATTAATAAATGAAGAGGACTAAAACGTCATTTGGAGCTCTCTTGTTGAATTCACAATCTTCCTATATGATGCATCTGCTTTCTGCATTTTCAAAATAATAATGTGCGTAAAATTGGACGCAACGGTACAAGGTTACACTCGGTATTGGCCTTGAATAGTGTAAGACACGCAAAATGACATTTGAATGTTCACATTCACCAATAAATTCAACATTTAACATTCCAGGGCCATATTTGTACAGACATAGTTTTGTATGAAAATCAGTGTGGTTTTCAAATGAGCAAGTGTCATCATAAAACCAACATGGATTCGAATCACTTTGTCTTTTTTGTATGGGTCAAAGGATCATACGGGTCAGAAAAACTCATGTTTTTCCATCGTGGTTACCACGAGAAGTTTTATGTACGTGTTGAAAACCTATCATTGCAAAAATACAGGGGGTGCTTAATTAAGTTTCTAGTGTATACATTAGCAGTCCTTTTCGTAAAAATGGGACTCTTAAAATGTTTGCGGAGGAAATTTATTGAATTTGGTTGAAAGGGAACCTTTCTGATGTACTTCTGGCTCATCAGGATTAGCACAGGCACATGGAATGCTACTCCAAGAGAACAAGGGGTAGTTGAGAATAAAGATAATAAATAATGAGTAGAGGAGAATAAAGATTAAAAACAGTGTGTTCGCCTACGTCTTACCAACGATTGTACTTTAGTTTAGGAGGTCTTACGCAAAAAAGAATATCAAGCCTTGATCCATTATGTGGGAAGAGGGAAACTAAAGAAGGAAATCGTATAAATAGCGAGCACATTTCATAGTGTTCGGAATTAACCAAAAATTGGCAATCAATAACAAAACAAGTTGTTTTATAGAAAAAAGTGATGACAGTATTTGTGTCTTCTGCGAGGGGGAGACAGAGACCTGAAAGAATCACATGCACAAAAGTACATCATTTGTAATTTGGTTTAACTCTCCAAGTAACACGGATATAATCTAACACATACATCTTTCATCCTTGGCACCTCTGGCAACAGTATGCTTATAAATCATTCATACTCCATTACAGAACAATGTTTATATAGATGCTTATGTTCAGAATCAGACTTGAACCTTCTGCACTTATTAAACATGATAAGAAGTACTTACAAATTGAAAAATACATTTTCGGATAATGGGCAACCCTTTCCATTGATTAACACATGGAGTACATGTAAGCTTCCATCTTTCTTCCCTATCCTTCCAATAGTCCTCTCACACATTATGTATCAACTACAACCAGGCCTCCCCTACGTATCCGCTGCTTGAAGAGGACAGAAAAAAACTTAATAAACACATTAGTGAGTGAGTTTAGTTTTAAGCCGCGTGTATAGCAATATTCCAGCAACATCGGGTTGGGTGACACCGGTAATTGGTTTGACACATTGTACCCATGTAGGGAATCGAACCCGGGCGACACTTCAACCACAAGGCTACCTCACCACCCCGATCAATACATTAAGGATCAGTACTGTAGGCATTACGCTTCTATTGACCAATGCTGTAAATATCAGGCATGTACTAACGTATAAGGTGTTATTTCAGTGAGCATTGTATGATCACGGGCTTATCGATGCTTTGTGTATCAATACTGTGTGAATAATGTTGATGTCCTTGCTGTAAATACAGAAGCTGTGACAATTAAAATACAAACGAAGAAATTGCTTAAGAAGAGTGCAAAAAAATTATAATTGTCAACGCCAGGGTCAACACAGGACAAAAGGCTGTAGTGATTCACTACAGGACCAAAGGCTATAGCCACTCACTACATGACCAAAGGCTGTAGTCACTGACTACAGGATCAAAGGCTGTAGTCACTGACTACAGGACCAAAGGCTGTAGTCACTGACTACAGGATCAAAGGATGTAGTCACTGACTACAGGATGAAAGGCTGTAGTCACTCACTACAGGACCAAAGGATGTAGTCACTCACTACAGGATGAAAGGCTGTAGTCACTCACTACAGGACCAAAGGCTGTAATCACTCACTGCATGATCAAAGAGCATTTTGAAGCAGTTTCAGTCTGGCTTGAGGAGAACGATTGTTAGATACATATATTTCCTGTTTGCCACCAGACATGTGAGTCATAAATGTGTAATCTCCGGACACAGATTCCTCTGGGCGACATGTTTCGACATCAGGGTTCTGACAAAACACAAGCAATGAGTAGATTACAACTGATTCCAGTAGATTCGCGGTGACTAATAATCATTCTTACAATAAGGGTTTATTAAAACTGACACCAAGGCCGTTCTGCTGTGTCATACAGTGGGTATCAGGATCTGATCTGGGAGACTGACCATTGGCTCAGTAAGGAGACCTGGGTTGCGCCGCGCTATAGTTAACGCTGTACCAGCGGCAGGTAATTAATCGAGTCTCTAGACAAACCAATGATGGGCATCATGAACACTGCTCCCAGCATTTGAGAAACGACGGTATTCAGTCATCCAATTCCCCTAGCCTGACCTCACTGTTCTGTAAGTCAGCTCTTACAACAAGCACAGGTTCCTCGGGACATACTCTAATACAAAATGTTTGCAAATATCCTGATTCCTGTCAGTGAGTATTTTATAATAATGAGCCACTCCCTTATCAGCCGTAATGTGGTTAATGAATGCTCCCCGCGCTCGTGCGTTATACAAGATGTCAGGCACCGGCTCATTACACCTGTATCATGTACAACTAGTAGTAATGTTGCCAGTACAGAAGCCCTCTTATGTTATGACAACGCCAATGGATGCTTTCCGTATTCAAGCTAACGACAACATCGACATTGTAGTTGGTAACCTCACTGACATTCTTCAAAGCACTGCTACGTTGTGTGGTTTGGAAAGGAGACCTTAGTGTGATAAATCTCGTAACACTACTGTATGGTACGACAGAGAATGTGAAATCCTGAAATCACAGAAATTCAAATTATTAGACCATTTTAGACTAACTGGAAGCAAAGTATCATTAAAGGAATATGTTCATGCAAGAAATAATTACAGATATTTATGCAGACAGAAGAAGAGAAAATACGAAGAGTTCCAAATTCACAATCTAATGGACAGTTCCAAGGACAGCAAAGTATTCTGGAAAAATCTAAATAAGATGACAAGCAACAAGAAAAGCACACCACAAATAAACCAGGAACAGTGGAGTGATTATTTTAAAGACACTTTTAACTTCACAGATAATACAGTGGGTGAATCAAAACTAGAAGAAGCTGATCATGCATTGGACAACCACTGTGAATCTACAAGCGATGTGTGTAGAGATAATTATGTTATGTATCTATTGAACCGAAACTTATCGCCCCAAGAAGTTGAAGTAGCCATTAAAGACATGAAATCAGGTAAAGCAGCGGGTCCGGACGGTATCAAAGCAGAGATGGTGAAATCATGTGCTGATCTTTTAAGTCCGTATCTAGTAACTGTATATAATACCATCCTAACTAATGAAGAATATCCTACTGAATTGGCCAAGGGATTAATCGTACCACTCCACAAGAAAGGCGACATTAACTCGGTCAACAATTATAGAGGTATCTCACTCATGGACACTTTCGGAAAGATATTTTGCTCTATCCTAAACAACCGTCTACAAACATTTGCAGCACTTTATGACAAGATTCCAGAAGCTCAAGCAGGATTTAGGAACAACTACAACACAACTGATAATATTTTTACGTTACAATGTTTAATCCAGAAATACCTATCAAGGCGAGGTGGCAGATTCTATTGTTTATTTGTAGATTTTAAGAAAGCCTTTTATTCTATCAATAGAAAACTTCTCTGGTATTCACTATTAAAGAATGATATTCATGGACGAATTCTTAATGTGCTATAAAGAATATGTACTCGAAAATAATGTCTGCTGTCCGAATAACCAACACCTCAATCTCTGAATACTTTGACTGTCTTAGCTGAGTTAGACAAGGATGTGTCTTGAGCCCCTTTTTGTTCACGATGTTTATATCAGATTTACAGGTGATGCTAGAAAACGCGGAAATTAGAGGAATATTTGTTGGATCTGAATTTTTAGAAATATTACTTTTGCTTTATGCTGACGATTTATGTATTTTCGATGACTCTGTTATTGGACTACAAAGAAAAATTGACATTCTAAACGACTACTGTACAACGTGGGGATTACAAGTTAACATGGATAAAACAGAGATATTGGTTTTTCGAAACGGAGCAAGATTACGTCACTATGAACAATGGTTCTTCTAGGAGCACAGTTAAAAACCTCTACATACTACAAAAATCTTGGAATTCTCTTCTCTACACGTCTGTCATGGACTAAATGTACAGAGACACTATCAACCAAAGCAAACAAGGCATTATTTTCTATAAAGAAGTTAATCTACATGTATCCAAATATTCCAGTTAATATTCTTTCTAAGCTCTTTGATACCAAAGTGAAGCCAATTTTACTTTATGGTGCAGAAATGTGGGGTTATCAAGAACGACAGTTAATTAACAAATTTCATACAAATTTCTGTAAATATGTTCTTAGCGTAGGTAAACATGTTTCTAGCAATGCTATATTAGCAGATTGTGGTAGATATTGTATAAGTGTTGATTATTATGTTAAATGTATACATTACTGGTGTATATTACTTCATATGTCTGAAGACAGGTATCCTAAACAATGCTATATTTTGATGAAAAATCTCGACGCAGCTGGTAGATATACTTGGGCATCATATGTAAAATGTTTGTTAAACATCAACGGGTTTGGATTTGTGTGGTTTAGTCATGGTGTTGGCAATATTAATCATTTTATATCCATGTTCAAACAGAGGCTTATTGATGTAAAGGGGCAAAGCATATTGAGTAGAATTAATGGATCATCGCTACAAGGCCATTAAATCTTTATTAGATGCAGAGTTTTATGTCTCAAATGTACATTTTAAAGAATATAGACGATATTTATGCTTACTTAGACTTCATCACCTACCCCTTCTTTGTAATGTAAGACGAAAAGATGATAGTTATGCCTCAACAATATGTTAAATGTGTAACAGTAATGTCCCAGAGGATGAATTACATTTTTTTTTGTCTGTGATGCATATGTAATGTTACGTAGTATATATTTACCAAATTTTGATCAATGTCCAACTATCATTAAGTTTAAAAAATTAATGCTATGTAATAATACTAGTATTCTTCTTAAAACTGTGCAGTTTATTAAGCATGCCCTCGTGATCAGATCAAATGTGTGTAAATAATGTGTAACATTGTATATTGCCTTGTCTAAAATGATATTTTGTATCCTATGATTGCCTACTTACAGAAAATATATTCATTCACTCCCCGCGCCTGTATCATGTACAACTAATAGTAATGTTGCCAGTACAGAAGCCCTCTTATGTTATGACAACGCCAACATGTGTTTTGGTCTATATTTAATTACATGTTACATTCACATGCACTTTAAGTCGGTAACATACATCACATTGTAACTCCCAGTATTGCAGATACATGTACATTTACACGACATGCTCAACATGAGACGGCAAGAAGAGAAGGCACAAAGAGTGGTAGGTGCCAAGGGGCGGAGTGCCAGGAGAAGAGGTACCAAGAGGAAGAGGTGCCATGAGAAGGAGGTGCCAAGAGGAGGAGGCGCCAAGAGTGGTAGGTGCCAAGAGGAGGAGCTACCCAGAGGAAGAGCTGCCAAGAGGAGGAGGTGTCACGAGGGGGTGGGGTGCCAAGAGGATGAGGTGGCAAGATAAACAGGTGCCAAGAGGAGGAGGTGCCGAGAGGAGTAGTTACCAAGAGTAGATGTCAAAAGAATGTGGCGCCAAGAGGAGGGGATGCCAAGAGGAAGAGGTGCCAAGAGGGGAGGTGCCGAGAGGCTTAGATGCCCATAGGGGAGGTGCCAAGAGGAGGAGGTGCCAAGAGGCGTAGATGCCAAAGGAAAGAGGTGCCGAGGGGGGAGGTGCCAAGAGGGGAGGTGGTGCCAACAGGGGGAATTCCCGAGCGGACGGCGTGCAAAGAGGGAAAGGTGCCAAGAGGAAGAGGTGCCAAGAAGGAGAGGTTCCAAGAGGTTTTATTGGTACCCGTGATGTATTGTTGTTAAGTGAACGACCACATTATCTCTTAAAACCAGTGAAAAGACTTATTTCAACTTCACCCCAAACCCCAAGAATATCAAAGGGACTGAAATCAACCTTAAGAGAAATATTTAATTAAGAGCTTTAAACAAACCCAAGACAAATTATGTTTCCTTTCACTAACTGCTCCTTATTCACGTGAATTGTTGTTAGCGAATAGTCAGTTCGTTTATGACATACATATGGGATAGGCTTGTAGGTTTGACTTGATCATCTTGCTTACGACCAATCCCACCCCCATACGATGTCCCAATATACGGCTATCTCCCCCCGCCACATGCCCCCCACACCTGTTCCCTCCTCCTACCTTCCGCTACCTGCCAACAAAGAGAAAAATATTCATAAGCAAGATTTTCCCAAGCCTAATCACCACCTAAAGCCAAACTAGGAGTTACAGTAAAGTGAGCATAGAGATATATAGACGGGTGCCTCCAGATTTAGAATCAGATAGCATCTCAGTAGAAACATGTTGAAATATGACTGCAGGGTGCCCGATCCCTCTTCGATAAGTATCAGGACATATTCACTTGGCATAAAAGAAAGCCGTCTTATGTTGAATCTCACTGAGTAGGTAACGTCGTGCGGTGGCAGGTGCTTGCAGTGACGAAACGGTTGGTGAGGAATTAACGGTTTACTTGTACTGGAGTCTGACACAACTGTATCTTGACAAGGTGAGCACGTGTTTGGATCTTACTTACTAGTTCTTACAAGTCCAGGGTTAGAACTGGTTCCTAGCATTCTTATTTTCTTAAAGACGACCTGACTGGCTAACAGTATGCCAGCGTTCCCGAGGCAACCTATGGCGATTGTTAGAGACGTCCTACTGGGTGGAGATGACAGTTTGGTTGATTTGGTTGACAGAGTGTCATCCTGCGAACAGTACGAATATCGCTCGCCTGGTCCGTTGTTCATTGTTTGGATGATTACAGATGGTCGTCATTTCGCTTAGATAGTTCATTATGTTGAATGATCGTTATTCATTGTACCAGTCAGAGCAACACTGGCATAATCAACGGATTCTGCAGTTATCAACACGTTGTCAACATTTCCAAACCTATACTTCTTGTTGGCATGTGTTCATGCTTGGCAGCCAGTATACCTAGGTGGCTCTTCTGAGGATGTTTAAGGGTGGTGGGGTAGCCTTGTGAATAAGGCCCGAGTTCAAGTTCCCGCATGGATACGTAGTGCCCAATCCTGGTGTCCCCCGCCGTGATATTGCTGGAATATTGCACTCACTCACTCTGAGTATATATGTTGCTAATGTATATGTTTCAGTAACACCAGAAATGGACTTCACGAGTCTTTTCGTACTGCTGGTGCTGATGCCGGTGATGACTGATGCAGGTGCGTGGAGTATTACTTGATATTACTGTACGACAATTGATACAAAAGTCTCTTGTAACAATCCATGTCGATGACTGATGCAGGTGCGTGGAGTGTTACTTGATATTACTGTACGACAATTGATACATAAATCTCTTGTAACAATCCATGTCGATGACTGATGCAGGTGCGTGGAGTATTATTTGATATTACTGTACGACAATCGATACAAAAGTCTCTTGTAACAATCCATGTCGATGACTGATGCAGGTGCGTGGAGTATTATGTGATATTACTATACGACAATTGATACATAAATCTCTTGTAACAATCCATGTCGATGACTGATGCAGGTGCGTGGAGTATTACTTGATATTACTGTACGACAATTGATACATAAATCTCTTGTAACAATCCATGTCGATGACTGATGCAGGTGCGTGGAGTGTTACTTGATATTACTGTACGACAATTGATACATAAATCTCTTGTAACAATCCATGTCGATGACTGATGCAGGTGCGTGGAGTATTACTTGATATTACTGTACGACAATTGATACATAAATCTCTTGTAACAATCCATGTCGATGACTGATGCAGGTGCGTGGAGTATTACTTGATATTACTGTACGACAATTGATACATAAATCTCTTGTAACAATCCATGTCGATGACTGATGCAGGTGCGTGGAGTGTTACTTGATATTACTGTACGACAATTGATACATAAATCTCTTGTAACAATCCATGTCGATGACTGATGCAGGTGCGTGGAGTGTTACTTGATATTACTGTACGACAATTGATACATAAATCTCTTGTAACAATCCATGTCGATGACTGATGCAGGTGCGTGGACTGTTACTTGATATTACTGTACGACAATTGATACATAAATCTCTTGTAACAATCCATGTCGATGACTGATGCAGGTGCGTGGAGTGTTACTTGATATTACTGTACGACAATTGATACATAAATCTCTTGTAACAATCCATGTCGATGACTGATGCAGGTGCGTGGAGTGTTACTTGATATTACTGTACGACAATTGATACATAAATCTCTTGTAACAATCCATGTCGATGACTGATGCAGGTGCGTGGAGTATTATTTGATATTACTGTACGACAATTGATACATAAATCTCTTGTAACAATCCATGTCGATGACTGAGAGTCACCCATCAAGATGTTCATTACCTGTAATGCTGGCAAAGGCGGATCCAGGAATTTTCAAAAGGAGGGGTACGAAATCCTAAACCGCCACCCCTCCCCTTGGCTTCGCCAATGTTAAACATTAACTTCCAAGTGGTATTTAGTCGTTTTGAAAAGAGAGACTTCTGTACAGACCACTAGTGGTACATGTTATGTATTATCTCATCACTGCTGACAGCAAGCGTGTATATGAAGTATTCGGGAAACGTTTACTCCTACTCTGTGTGCTATACGTCCAGACTACCGATATACCATAAAACGTATGCAAGGGAACTCCTAATGGAAGTGTGAGTCATTAGGTGTCAGCCACCCGGTGTCCGTACATACCATGCAAGGGAGCTCCTAATAGAAGTGCGAGTCATTAGGTCTCCGACACCCGGTGTCCGTACATACCATGCAAGGGAACACCTAATAGAAGTGCAAGTCATTAGGTGTCCGACACCCGGTGTCCGTACATACCATGCAAGGGAGCTCCTAATAGAAGTGTGAGTCCTTAGACGTCGACACCTGCTGTCCGTAATTGCCTAGAAACCATTGTTTCTGTATTTTGTCGTTTTTGACGCAATTAAACAATTGAACGTGACGTCAACGACGAGGGTTGTCACACCTGCTTACCGCGTTTTACTGCACACAAAAAAACATGAATAAAATGGCTAATAAAGAAATTATTACACGAGCAAGTGTGTCATATGATTTATACGAAACTCGTGCAAAATTATGCATTGGCCTCGCTCGGGCAATACTCGTTCCACAGTCGTATGTCACACTTGCTCGTGTAATAATCTCCATCTACTTAATACTTGATAGCGTTGCTATTCATTTTGATGCGGTTGGGTAGGCTAGTGGTTACAGCGTCCGCTCGTCACGCTGAAGATCATTGTTCGACTCCACACATGGGTACACTGTGTGAAGCCTATTTCTGGTGTCCCCTGGCGTGTTATTTCTGGCATATTGCTAAAAGCACCGAAAACAAAACATATTCACTCACTCATATTCCTCGAATATTGTTAATAGCGGCGTAAAACCATACTCACTTACTGCTATTCTCTATTCTATTTATCCGTCGGATGTAGGTTCCCAAGATAAAATCAGCCTGTTTTCGGACTCTATATTTATGCACTTGAATATTTGTATTTCAGCTTGTATTACAAGTTGCGCCGGCAAGTCGACAACTGATGGCATGCGCTACCCCGACTGTGATGACTGCAAGTACTACATCAGATGTGAGCCATCTGGACTACAGCGGAGAGTCTGTCCATCATCGCTGGTTTTTAACTCTGCTGCAAATAATTGCGATTTGATAAGCAATTCAGTGTGCGGGTAAGAGCTGAGGGAGTGAGGGATTTATCCAATGCAATAGTATGTCAGACTAGTCTATAGAATACCACTAATTTCGATGCGAACACTGACGATAGTTCCATGATGGCACTCAATGTTATTATAAAGATGAGAAAATGAACGCATTTCACAAATGATGGATTAGTGTCCTATCCTGATGGAACAGTGTCCTGGTCTAACGGTGTCCTGATAGAGAGGTGTCCCGATGGAGCAGTGTCCTGATGAAACAATCTTCTGATAGATAAGTGTCTTGATAGAACAGTTAAATGATGAAACAGTGTCCTGATAGAGCAGTGCCCTGATGGAACAATGTCCTGGTAGAGCAGTGTCCTGGTAAAGTAGTGTCCTGGTAGAGCAGTGTCCTGGTAGAGCAGTGTACTGGTTGAGTAGTGATGGTAGAGTAGTGTCCTGGTAGAGTAGTGTCCTGGTAGAGTAGTGTCCTGAAGCAGTGTCCTGGTAGAGCAGTGTCCTGGTAGAGCAGTGTCCTGGTAGAGTAGTGTCCTGGTAGAGTAGTGTCCTGTCCTGGTAGAGTAGTGTCCTGGTAGAGTAGTGTCCTGGTAGAGCAGTGTCCTGATAGAGCATTGTCCTGGTAGAGCAGTGTCCTGGTAGAGTAGTGTCCTTGAGCAGTGTCCTGTTAGTGTAGTGTCCTGGTAGAGTAGTGTCCTGGTAGAATAATGTCCAGGAGCAGTGTCCTGGTAGAGCAGTGTCCTGGTAGAGCAGTGTCCTGGTAGAGCAGTGTCCTGGTAGAGTAGTGTCCTGGTAGAGCAGTGTCCTGGTAGAGTACTGTCCTGGAGCAGCGTCCTGGTACTGTCCTGGAGTAGTGTCCTGGTACAGTAGTGTCCTGGTACAGTAGTGTCCTGGAGCAGTGTCCTGGTAGAATAGTGTCTTGGTAGAGCAGTGTTCCGGTAGAGTAGTGTCCTGGTAGAGCAGTGTCCTGGTAGAGTAGTGTCCTGGAAAAGTAGTGTCCTTGCACTTCCTTACATATATTACTCATTTGCCTTGCAGTACAACGTCAGCGACTACATCTGCAACAACGACCTCACAAACAACATCTGCAACTACGACTTCACAAACAACATCTGCAACTACGACTTCACAAACAACATCTCAAACTACGACTTCACCAACAACATCTGCAACTACGACATCACCGACGACAACATCCCTGACCACTCCTGCAGGTAAACAAATCATGTCAGACACGATCAGCACACGCCGTCGTTCAACCTGGCGACAGACAGGCACCTGTTATTGACGCTCCTAATGGCGACAGATAGGCACCTGTTTATGAAGCTCCTAATGACGACAGACCGGCACCTGTTATAGATGCTCCTAATGGCGACAGACAGGCACCTGTTACAGACGCTCCTAATTGTCACAGAAAGACACCTGTTATAGACGCTCCTAATGGCGACAGGCAGGCACCTGTTATTTACGCTCCTAATGGCGGCAGACAGGCACCTGTTATTGACGCTCCTAATGGCGACAGACAGGCACCTGTTATAGACGCTCCTAATGACGACAGACAGGCACCTATTATTTACGCTCCTAATGGCGACTGACAGGCACCTGTAATTGACGCTCCTAATGACGACAGACAGGCACCTGTTATAGACGCTCCTAGTGGCGGCAGACAGGCACCTGTCATTGACGCTCCTAATGGCGACAGACAGGCACCTGTTATTGACGCTCCTAATGGCGACAGAAAGACACCTGTTATAGATGCTCCTAATGGCGACAGACAGGCACCTGTTATTGACGCTCCTAATGGCGACAGACAGGCACCTGTTATTGACGCTCCTAATGGCGACAGACAGGCACCTGTTATTGACGCAGGCATCCTAATGGCGGCAGACAGGCACCTGTTATTGACGCTCCTAATGACGACAGACAGGCACCTGTTATTGACGCTCCTAATGGCGACAGACAGGCACATGTTATTTACGCTCCTAATGGCGACAGACAGGCACCTGTTATTGACGCTCCTAATGGCGACAGACAGGCACATGTTATTTACGCTCCTAATGGCGACAGACAGGCACCTGTTATTGACGCTCCTTATGGTCCTTGTTTTGTCTTCAAATCAAAATGTAAATCTGAGAATATTCCTGTGTCACATGCTTTACTGTTAATTTCTGCAATGTCGCTACCCGTCAAGATCTGGGTGAGAATTGTTTTCAGCAACCCATGCTTGTCCTAAGAGGCGACTAACGGGACAAGCTGGTCAGACTCGCTGACTGGGTTGACACATGTCATCGCTTTCCAATTCCGTAGATCGATGCTCATGCTGTTGATCACTGGATTGTCGGGTCAGGACGCTATTATTTACAGACCGCTTCGATTTAAAATGTTCTTATGTAATCAGAGAAGATCATTTCATGTTGAATAATTGCCTCGCACATGCTGAATGATTGACACGTACATGTTGGATGATCGACACGTACATGTTGGATGATCGACACGTACATGTTGGATGATTGACAAGTACATGTTGGATGATTGACAAGTACATGTTAGTTGATTGACAAGTACATGTTGGATGATCGACACGTACATGTTGGATGATCGACACGTACATGTTGGATGATCGACACGTACATGTTGGATGATCGACACGTACATGTTGGATGATCGACACGTACATGTTGGATGATCGACACGTGCATGTTGGATGATCGACACGTACATGTTGGATGATCGACACGTACATGTTGGATGATCGACACGTGCATGTTGCATGATCAAATACAACACTCCCTTTTTTCAAATTAGTCGGTTTCATCTGAATGATTACCAATCCTGCCTTGTGTCGGTATGTTGTGAAGTAGATTCATGCATGTCACTCAGCAAGATTACCATGAGCGCCGTCTCATATTGGATGATAATGATAGAGTCCTGACAGGACATAGTGACAGTGACTGAGGAGTTGCCTCCCTTTAAGGGATGTTACCAGAACGTCTTACCTGATGTTTCAATGCCCGGCGCCGTCATACCAGGAGACGTTAAACAAGTTACATGTTGTTTCCTTGGCATACATGTTTGCCCTCAGAAGGGCACATACGCAATCACGTGCAAGCGCACACGACCGGAAGTACATGCACGTAAGTGCTCTAACATTAAAGGCACTTTGTCCTCATATTGTTAATTGAATATACTGAATTCCGCTGTGGAGAACCACGTGTCAGCAATGTCTTCATTACTTAATAGGCAGTTCTGTCATGTTCTGCTAACACATCCCTCTAGCGCGTGTTGTTGTGTTGCAGAGGGGACGTGTGTATCCTCCTGTCTGGGTATCCCCGTGTCCAGTGAACGCTACCCACACTGCACTGACTGCACCTTGTATGTGCAGTGTCTGTCGGGGGGCATGGTCGTCACCGCATGTCCTTCCGGCCTCCATCACAACGACGCCAACGACGAGTGTGATCTATCAAGTAACTCCGGCTGCACGTAAGTAACGTTCGTCATTCGTATGAAGGCGTCAGTAAGTGCACGTGTGCGTGTGCATGTGGGTGTGAAAGAGCTCCTGTATATGTGCGTTAGTACTTGAGTGCCGTAGGCGTTATTCCTTTCTCCGATATTCCAATATTCCAGTGTTAGAATGACTCCGACACATTTGGGCAGTATTCCTTTTCATATGATAGCATCGTCAGTATGTGACGCTTTTGCCGGCCTCTAGATAGTGCAGCATACGCCCCAACATACGCCCCAACATACGGCCCCTACACGTGCAGGCTAACAATTACCAACAACTGAGGGCTCGGTGTCATGTCTCACCAGGCTGTTGTGCATGGAGGGAGTGAGTGAGTATGGTTTTACGCCGCTTTTAGCAATATTCCAGCACTATCACGGAGGTGGACACAAGAAATCGACTTCACACATTGTCCTCATGTGGGAATCGAACCCGGGTCTTCGGCGTGGCGAGCGGGCGAAGCACTAGGCTACCCCAGCGCCCCGTTGTGCATGGAGCAGACACACAGTAGTACAAGATGTACTGGTATTGGTTGTCGGAGGCGTACCGCCTGTCACTGCCTGCAACAGTCAAATATGTTAACCTCATGAAACTCGTGTTAACTGCAAACCCAGGACACCCTGGATGTTATACTAACGTCGTCTGAGTATATATTAAGCATCACATTATTATTGTAATGATGTCGCTGAAATATCAGCATTGTGACCTTCAGGGAGTAAATGGGCGCAGCGGCGTAGGCTGATTGTTAAAGCATTAACTCGTCACGAAGACCCGGGTTTGATGCCCCAATGGTACAATGTGTGAAGTCGATTGCTTGTGCCCACTTCCGTGATATTGTTGGAATATTGCTCATGGCGTCGTAAAACTAAAACCGATCACTAACTCATTTAGAGGCTTGCCTTGTCGTGGCCTGTCGAAAAGAAGACGTCACATATGCCCACCTATGTGTGTAGGGGACGGACGTCACATATGCCCCCCTATGTGTGTAGGGGACGGACGTTACATATGCCCCCCTATGTGTGTACAGGACGGACGTCACATGTGTCTCCCTGGGCGTAGAGGACGGACGTCACATGTGTCTCCCTGGGTGTAGAGGACGGACGTCACATGTGTATCCCTGTGTGTAGAGGACGGACGTCACATGTGTATCCCTGTGTGTAGCGGACGGACGTCACATGTGTCTCCCTGGGTGTAGAGGACGGACGTCACATGTGTCTTTCTGGGTGTAGAGGACGGACGTCACATGTGTCTCCCTGGGCGTAGAGGACGGACGTCACATGTGTCTCCCTGGGGGTAGAGGACGGACGTCACATGTGTCTCCCTGGGCGTAGAGGACGGACGTCACATGTGTCTCCCTGGGTGTAGAGGACAAACGTCACATGTGTCTCCCTGTGTGTAGGGGACGGACGCCATATGTGTCTCCATGTGTGTGTACAGGACAGACGCCACATGTGTCTCCCTGTGTGTGTAGGGCACGGACGCCACATGTGTCCCGCTGTGTGGGTAGGGAACGGAGTACTGTCATGTTAAATATGTGTTAGATGACCCTGAGTAATGGGGAAGCATTTGAACGGTGCTCGTTTCTACACGCATTGAAATACTGGTGAGGAACGAAGGATTTCTCGGTCGATGGGAATTGGTAACAACGAGGCTTGGTTATGGAGGTTTATTTAATTGTTGTGAAAAATATCTGAGTTTCATGGAAATGTTTCATATTCTAGATATTCGTCGCCAACTACATCAGCAACTACGTCAGCAACTACGTCAGCAACTACGACATCACTTACCACGTCAGCTACGACGACCTCGCACACGACCAACCGTAAGTGCAGCATTACTTCTAGTATTCAGACCTCTTCATATACAAATGTACAGCTATTTGGGCCGGTAGTCGGGTTGTAACTTAATTTCGTTACTTCGATTTGCAAACTCCTCCAACCTAAATTCTGAAATGGTACTTGATTACATACTCAACAAACAGACACACTCTGGGGTCGCTCTCACTCCCAGACCATAGACCTGGCTTCCTATAACTGATGCCTCTGTACGACATTAAAACAAATGATTGGATACATAGAGAATCTCACCCAAGTGTCTACTGATATCAACTGTCTACTGTCATTACACTTGTAGTACAGCGCTGTCATAGCATTGTGATGTCATCAGGTCTTTAACGTCATAGCATTGTGATGTCATCAGGTTTTTAACGTCATAGCATTGTGATGTCATCAGGTTTTTAACGTCATAGCATTGTGATGTCATCAGGTTTTTAACGTCATAGCATTGTGATGTCATCAGGTTTTTAACGTCATAGCATTGTGATGTCATCAGGTCTTTAACGTCATAGCATTGTGAATTATGCAAGTGATGATGCCAAAGCATTGGGATCTCATGAAATTGATGACGTCATGGCATCTACTGTAAAAACTATATCCGCCCAGGTTGGATGAAGGCATCACAGGCCTTGGTGGTTCACAAGCATTAGTGGTTCACAGGCCTTGGTGGTTCACAGGCATTAGTGGTTCACAGGCCTTGGTGGTTCATTGGCCTTGGTGGTTCACAGAAAAGTAACCTCTCATAATTTCAATTGTTCACAATGTTTTCGGAAAAACCTGACCCCGTTGATCAGAGTTATACCACGATATATATGTTATTATAGCATACAACTTTATGTTGGATAACAACTTATGCCTGGAGCGACGTTTCGATGTAGATTCTGTTATCAAGCTTAGAGTTGTTATCCATAACGAGTTGTTATCAATAAAGTTGTGTGCTTTATTATTGACTCACCAACTTCTAGATGTCGATAAAATAATTAGAAATATATGATGTCGGGTTGAGCCTGCAGTGTGTGTTAATGTGTGTGGTTGTACCTCCAGCCCCCAATGTGTGCCTCTCCAGCTGCAACAACGTGGCCGTCAGCAACGAGCGTTACCCGTACTGCGGGTCCTGCACCCATTACGTCCAGTGTCTCAACAGCGGCATGAACGTCGTGAAATGTCCTGGGAACCTGTGGCACAACGACGCCATCGACGACTGTGATGTTCCCAGTACAACGACCTGCTAGTATGTCTCATTGAAACTTCTCTTCACCAACGACGGCCGACGGCTAGTGGGAGATCTCCTTCGACACCTGCCTACCTACCTACCTCGACACCTGACTACCTACCTCGATACCTGCCTACCTACCTCGACACCTGACTACCTACCTCCCTCGATACCCGCCTACCTACCTCCTTCGACACCTGCCTACCCACCTCCCTCGATACCTGCCTGCTAATTACTCTCGATACCTGAGTACCTACCTCCTTCAATACCTGCCTACCCACCTCCCTCGATACCTGCCTACCTACCTCCACACCTGCCTACCTACCTCCCTCGACACCTGCCTACCCACCTCCCTCGATACCTGCCTACCTACCTCAATACCTGCCTACCTACCTCCCTCGGTACCTGCCTACCCACCTCCCTCGATACCTGCCTACCTACCTCCCTCGATACCTGCCTACCTCCCTCGATACCTGCCTACCTACCTCCCTCGATACCTGCCTACCACCTCCCTCGATACCTGCCTGCTAATTACTCTCGATACCTGAGTACCTACCTCATTCAATACCTGCCTACCCACCTCCCTCGATACCTGCCTACCTACCTCCACACCTGCCTACCTACCTCCCTCGATACCTGCCTACCCACCTCCCTCGATACCTGCCTATCTACCTCAATACCTGCCTACCTACCTCCCTCGGTACCTGCCTACCCACCTCCCTCGATACCTGCCTACCTACCTCCCTCGATACCTGCCTACACACCTCCCTCGCTACCTCCCTCGATACCTGCCTATCTACCTCCCTCGATACCTGTCTACCCACCTCCCTCGATACCTGCCTACCTACCTCCCTCGATACCTGCCTACACACCTCCCTCGATACCTGCCTACCTACCTCCCTCGATACCTGCCTACCTACCTCCCCGATACCTGCCTACCTACCTCCCTCGACACCTGCCTACACACCTCCCTCGATACCTGCCTACCTACCTCCCTCGATACCTGCCTACCTACCTCCCTCGATACCTGCCTACCCACCTCCCTCGATACCTGCCTACCCACCTCCCTCGATACCTGCCTACCCACCTCCCTCGATACCTGCCTACCTACCTCCCTCGATACCTGCCTACCTACCGCCTAATAATGTTATTTTAGATCAAGCCCTCTATCAAGAATGGAACGGAAAACAGGAAGTCAGTGATGTTATTGCAGGTGGCAGAGGTTGCAGCAGATATTGACACAGTGCTCAGTTTTTGATACCTATGTGATTCCTCAAGGATTGTATGCCAGAATCTTGAAAATGACCGCACCTGTTAAACATCACACGAACATAGTTATCAGCACAACAAAATCATTCAATGTTTTGCAATTTTTGCTTCTCTAAATAAAGTACAGTTTTTCGTTCATTTTGGGTCTAGCTTGCCATATAATCATTCCTTTAGGTTCAAATTATCCAGATAGTAAGTTAAATTGAAGTTATGAAAATACTACGGAAAACACGGGGTGTTGCGGTACTTTATTTCTTGTATATATTTATTACAAGCAGTCCGTAATCAGTGAATTCTCAATCTACTTTTGTTCCAGCGCGACAACGTCACAGACAACGTCACAGACAACATCAGCAACAACATCAGCAACAACACCTGGGTTAACGACTGGGACTTGTGTCAACTCCTGCACTGGCAAAGACGATGGCGACTATCAGCACTGCACCGACTGTTACAAGTTCGTGGCCTGCTCTAGCGGCATCAAGTACGACATGCCCTGCGCCGCCACCCTGGTCTGGGATAATGTGGAGAAGCAGTGTCTGGGAACCTCCAACACCTGTACTCCAATTTCAGGATAAATCGTGGTCCTCACTCGCCAATGTTCGTAAACAAGTGATTGGTTTCAGAAAACAGAAAGAAACATCCATCTGTTGTCGCTATGAACGCTATAAACGGCTGCTTGAAAGAAGTGACCTCCAAAATAGTCTTTCAAATCCTTCCCGGTCACCGATCAGAATTTCTCTTCCCTCCAACCGAATTTCTCACACCCTCCCAAGATCAGAATTTAACGCACTAGCATCCCCGATCTGAGTTTCTGTCTCTTCGAATTACTTGTCTTCGTGTTCAATACAAGATTCGGCGTGGGTGTTTGGGTACTTTCGCCCTGATGAACCTCTTTCATCATCGATGAAGAAACTTGGGTTCCTTTAGGTTTGATCTGGAGGTAACTGAGGATACGATGTATAGTTGCGTTTCAATAAAAAAAATATGCATTCTAAAAATTGGTGACTTATATATCTTACGCGTCTTGGGTCCTGAAGATGGTTTTTCTCATTAAATTAGTATGGATTACTTAGAGCATTGCAACTATCACCAGGTATGAAACACCATCCCAGTGCTGTATTCGTTTGACGTGTGAGTAGTTGTATCAACAGCAGTATTTATGTCGTCATTTACCCATGAGGTAACAAGGAGTGGCAACATAGGGAGACGGGGAGCGTAGCTATTGGCAACGGTCGACGTTATATTTATGACGTCATAAAGCCTCTTGCGTATGTAATTAGTGACGATAGTAGGTACATGAAATAAATGCACGCACGCACATCGGAGCAGGCCAGATTCATTCATGAGCAGGTTCAGTTAATGCAATGAGTTACTGCCTCGTGATTACGACATGTGACGTTGGTTACTGCCAAGACTATATTAGTTTGTTTGCAGTGAAGGTACCAATGAAATTCACTTTAAACTAAAACGTAAATCAAATAAAGTGAAATTTAGATTGCGAATCCTCGTAACTTTACCTTGCCAATTGAACATTAAAACCTCAGAATTTAGGACAAAAGTTGTTTAAAAAACAATCATAGTTTCAAATCGCTATTATTGGTTTGTATAGTAGGGTTGTATCCATATGAAATGAAACCCCGAGAACAAGAAGGGGTTGGTTTCTACGGTAGTCTAAGTTAATCTTCATCACGCACCGCACGTGCATTTGTTCCACTGTTCCAACTACTGCGCATACCCCCTTGTAATACAAACCAATAATAGCGATTTGGAACTATTTCCAGAGCGGGTTCAATCAGAGCAGGGTGTTGTCGGTGGTAGAATGCACAAACTGGTGAGAAGGATTCAATCCAACCCCTCCCAGCAGGCAAATCTCTGGGGATCGTGGAGCCAAATTCGATTTTACCTGCAACTCAGTGGGCATAAACCAATGAAACATCAATGATAAACTACTGTCAAATGCAGCAACAATCGATTTTCCGTAATTGGTATCAACAACAATGTCGATAATGCTATATCAATGAGTTGCAAGTGTTTACGATAAGACAAACTAACAACTCATGTACTGACGACCCAAGGGATGGTGGGGAGAGTGTGTTTTACCACGCCTGTATTTACGCACACGGCATGCAGCCTTACATTGTGCGTGCACGTCCGTCATTAGCTGTACAAATACAGAACAGACAGGAGCAGTGAGAGAAAGTACCATTCACCTATTGGCATATAATTCGATTTCAGATATATTATTACTTCCATATTTAAACTATTATAGTATTGATCGTTCTCGAGTACCTTCATTACTTTTTATGGCAATGGTACATACATGGAACGACTCCGAGAGCGTCAGGTTTCTCACAGAGAGGATGGATTCTTACCGTTTCCTGAAAGTTTTTATTGCAATTCTGTGTGTGGTGCTGTGTTGTGGCGAACACCGAATGCAAGGTTAGAGCCTGTTTTCTTTTATATACGAACAGTGTAATTCAGAGAATATATTTGATATAATTTCTACTTTCAGTAGTTGACCAGCTGACCAGTTTTCGGTTGCTAATCGGGCCTGACGTCCATGTTGTGTCAGTATTTGTTTAATCAGTATGTGCTTAAATGCACTTTTGTTATGTTCATGTGTATTTGGACTCAAACAGAAGCAGGATTCTGTCTGGTTGCAATATGGCTGAAATACTGCCGACTTGTTCTATGTAACATGCTAGATAATGGCGTACCTCCCAGCCAGAAGGACGCTGTAACTATAATCACACAGACGAGCTTGATGTCCACCACACTCAGCAATATTCCAGCTATATGGCGGCGGTCTGTAAGAAATTGAGTAATGACCAGACAATCCAGTGATCAACAGCATGAAAATCGATCTACGCATTTGGGATACGACGGAGCCGAGGCCTCATTATTTTAAGGAAAGGCGTAACGAGGATATTACCCTACTTAAATTACATTCAAAATGTTGGTAATTTTATAAACCAAATGTTATGCAAAGAGTATGATGTCGAAATTGTTCACTCTATAAACTGATACACCTCGCTCAATTCCAGAAAAATAATGGAGTTAAAATGTAATATATTTCACACTACGTGATACATATAACAATACTTAACACCTCATTATATCTCATGTCACACATATTATCACATATCACACATAGTATCACATGTCACAAATATTATCACATGTCACACATATTATCACATGTCACACATATTATCACATGTCACACATATTATCACATATCACACATAGTATCACATGTCACACATATTATCTCATGTCACACATATTATCTCAGGACCGCCTCTGTGGTGTAGTGGTTAGAGCGTCCGCCCGGAGAGCGGAAGGTCGCGGGTTTGATCCCCGACCGCGTCAAACCAAAAGACATTAAAATATGGTACTTGTTGGTCCCTGCTTGGCGCTCGGCATTAATGGGTTAGAACAGGGACTGGTCGGCTCGGAGTCAGTATAATGTGTCTGAGCGGGGTATTCATGCTTCACTGTGGCATGGTATCTCAGTGGGCTAGCACTATAAAACCACCTTAAGTCTGGGCTAGTACAAGCAGCCGCACATACACAAACACACGCATTCACGTCGTCATATGAGCGAAATATTCTCAAGCACGACGTTAAACCCAATTTCACCTCACCTCACCACATTATCTCATGTCACACATATTATCACATGTCACACATATTATCACATGTCACACATATTATCACATATGCCACATATCATCACATGTCACACAAGCAAACAACGTGCTCTAAGATTAAGTAGTTGTTGCGTCTATAAGCCTTATTACCCTGCACATATAACAGGCCGCTGACCGTAACAGAGAATTCGGTTCAAAATGAAATATCTATGATCTACAGGTGACCTACCTCTGTCATGAAAACAATGGGGGCGGTGCGGTAACCTAATTGTAAAAGCGTTTGCTCGTCACGCCGAAAATGGCGTAAAGCCATATACACTCACTCACTAACTCATGAAAACCATGTTTCCCTTTACACTTCAGTGAGTGAGTTTTGGTTTGACGCCGCTTTTGGCAATATTCCAGCAATATCACGGCGGCGGACATCAGAAGTGAGCTTTCCACATTGTACCTGTTTGGGGAATCGAACCCGGCATCGGCGTGATGGGAGAACGCTTTAAACACTAGGCTACCCCACCACCCCTTTAAACTTCAGGTTTCACCACGGAGACGTGTGAGGACTGTCATTGTGTTCTTCAGTTGATCCAGAGACTGGGATGGAGAGAGGTGTCTCTCTTGCTGTATGTCGTTATGTTCCTCAGCTGATCCAGAGACTAGGATGGAGAGACGTTTCTGTCCTGCTGTGTGTCATTATGTTCCTCAGTTGATCCAGAGACTGGGATGGAGAGAGGTGTCTGTCCTGCTGTGTGTCATTATGTTCCTCAGTTGATCCAGAGACTGGGATGGAGAGAGGTGTCTGTTCTGCTGTATGCCATTATGTTCCTCAGTTGATCCAGAGACTGGGGTGGAGAGACGTGTCTGTCCTGCTGTATGTCATTATGTTCCTCAGTTGATCCAGAGACTGGGATGGAGAGAGGTGTCTGTCCTGCTGTGTTCATTATGTTCCTCAGTTGATCGAGAGACTGGGATGGAGAGAGGTGTCTGTCCTGTTGTATGTCATTATGTTCCTCAGTTGATCCAGAAACTGGGATGGAGAGACGTGTCTAACCTGCTGTATGTCGTTATGTTCCTCAGTTGATCCAGAGACTGGTGTGGACAACGGTGTCTGTCCTGCTGTATGTCATTATGTTCCTCAGTTGATCCATAGACTGGGATGGAGAGACGTGTCTAACCTGCTGTATGTCGTTATGTTCCTCAGTTGATCCAGAGACTGGGATGGAGAGAGGTGTCTGTCCTGCTGTATGTCATTATGTTCCTCAGTTGATCCAGAGACTAGGGTGGAGAGAGGTGTCTGTCCTGCTGTATGTCATTATGTTCCTCAGTTGATCCAGGGGCGGTGGTGTAGCCTAGTGGTTAAAGCGTTGGCTCGTCACGCCGAAGGCCCGGGTTCGATTCCCCACATGGGCACAATGTCTTAAGCCCATTTCTGGTGTCCCCCGCCGTGATATTGCTGGAATATTGCTAAAAGCGGCGTAAAACTAAACTCAGTCAGTCAGTCAGTCAGTTGATCCAGAGACTGGGGTGGAGAGAGGTGTCTGTCCTGCTGTATGTCGTTATGTTCCTCAGTTGATCCAGAGACTGGGATGGAGAGAGGTGTCTGTCCTGCTGTATGTCATTATGTTCCTCAGTTGATCCAGAGACTGGGGTGGAGAGACGTGTCTGTCTTGCTGTATGTCGTTATGTTCCTCAGTTGATCCAGAGACTGGGATGGAGAGACATGTCTGTCCTGATGTATATCGTTATGTTCCTCAGTTGATCCAGAGACTGGGATGGAGAGAGGTGCCTCTCCTGCTGTATGTCGTTATGTTCCTCAGTTGATCCAGAGACTGGGATGGAGAGAGGTGTCTGTCCTGCTGTGTGTCGTTATGTTCCTCACTTGATCCAGAGACTGGGGTGGAGAGAGGTGTCTGTCCTGCTGTATGTCGTTATGTTCCTCAGTTGATCCAGAGACTGGGATGGAGAGAGGTGTCTGTCCTGCTGTATGTCATTATGTTCCTCAGTTGATCCAGAGACTGGGGTGGAGAGACGTGCATGTCCTGCTGTATGTCATTATGTTCCTCAGTTGATCCAGAGACTTGGGTGGAGAGACGTGTCTGTCCTGCTGTATGTCATTATGTTCCTCAGTTGATCCAGAGACTGGGGTGGAGAGACGTGTCTGTCCTGCTGTATGTCATTATGTTCCTCAGTTGATCCAGAGACTGGGATGGAGAGAGGTGTCTGTCCTGCTGTATGTCATTATGTTCCTCAGTTGATCCAGAGACTGGGATGGAGAGAGGTGTCTGTCCTGCTGTATGTCATTATGTTCCTCAGTTGATCCAGAAACTGGGATGGAGAGACGTGTCTAACCTGCTGTGTGTCGTTATGTTCCTCACTTGATCCAGAGACTGGGGTGGAGAGAGGTGTCTGTCCTGCTGTATGTCGTTATGTTCCTCAGTTGATCCAGAGACTGGGATGGAGAGAGGTGTCTGTCCTGCTGTATGTCATTATGTTCCTCAGTTGATCCAGAGACTGGGATGGAGAGAGGTGTCTGTCCTGCTGTATGTCGTTATGTTCCTCAGTTGATCCAGAGACTGGGATGGAGAGACGTGTCTGTCCTTCTGTGTGTCACTATGTTCCTCAGTTGATCCAGAGACTGGGGTGGAGAGAGGTGTCTGTCCTGCTGTATGTCGTTATGTTCCTCAGTCGATCCAGAGACTGGGGTGGAGAGACGTGCATGTCCTGCTGTATGTCGTTATGTTCCTCAGTTGATCCAGAGACTTGGGTGGAGAGACGTGTCTGTCCTGCTGTATGTCATTATGTTCCTCAGTTGATCCAGAGACTGGGGTGGAGAGACGTGTCTGTCCTGCTGTATGTCATTATGTTCCTCAGTTGATCCAGAGACTGGGATGGAGAGACGTGTCTGTCCTGCTGTATGTCATTATGTTCCTCAGTTGATCCAGAGACTGGGATGGAGAGACGTGTCTGTCCTGCTGTGTGTCATTATGTTCCTCAGTTGATCCAGGGACTGGTGTGGAGACAGGTGTCTGTCCTGCTGTATGTCGTTATATTCCTCAGTTGATCCAGAGACTGGGATGGAGACAGGTGTCTGTCCTGCTGTATGTCGCTATATTCCTCAGTTGATCCAGAGGCTGGGGTGGAGAGAGGTGTCTGTCCTGCTGTATGTCGTTATATTCCTCAGTTGATCCAGAGACTGGGGTGGAGAGAGGTGTCTGTCCTGCTGTATGTCGCTATATTCCTCAGTTGATCCAGAGACTGGGGTGGAGAGAGGTGTCTGTCCTGCTGTATGTCGTTATATTCCTCAGTTGATCCAGAGACTGGGATGGAGAGACGTGTCTGTCCTGCTGTATGTCGCTATATTCCTCAGTTGATCCAGAGACTGGGATGGAGAGAGGTGTCTGTCCTGCTGTATGTCGTTATATTCCTCAGTTGATCCAGAGACTGGGGTGGAGAGAGGTGTCTGTCCTGCTGTATGTCGCTATATTCCTCAGTTGATCCAGAGACTGGGGTGGAGAGAGGTGTCTGTCCTGCTGTATGTCGCTATATTCCTCAGTTGATCCAGAGGCTGGGGTGGAGAGAGGTGTCTGTCCTGCTGTATGTCGTTATATTCCTCAGTTGATCCAGAGACTGGGGTGGAGAGAGGTGTCTGTCCTGCTGTATGTCGCTATATTCCTCAGTTGATCCAGAGACTGGGGTGGAGAGAGGTGTCTGTCCTGCTGTATGTCATTATGTTCCTCAGTTGATCCAGAGACTGGGATGGAGAGACGTGTCTGTCCTGCTGTAGTATGTCGTTATATTCCTCAGTTGATCGAGAGACTGGGGTGGAGAGAGGTGTCTGTCCTGCTGTATGTCATTATGTTCCTCAGTTGATCCAGAGACTGGGGTGGACAACGGTGTCTGTCCTGCTGTATGATCATGAAGGTACAGCTCCTCGTTGTCATAGTTACCAATAGAGTGAATCAAATCCCAACACAAAGTCAACCTAGACACAGCCTTAATTTGTAAAGTGATTGTACAACTTGTCCATACTTTCTCGATTAACTACGAACACTAATTGTACTACGGTTGTAACAATTCGTGGAGAACTCGTGTCACCATCTGTTCATATGCCCCAAGCTGTTTATCATGAACCAAATGAGTGCTTGGTTTCAGAGAGTGGCAATCTTGTATCAGACATGTCACAGTCCTCCCTTCGCTGTCTTGTGTATGACCTCAACACCACAGACACAGCCCGCACCTTACTGGAACTCCACCAGACGATGTTTCCGGAAGTAAATGTGGTGGTTGTCATGAAACAAGTACACGTGCAGCAGCTGATGAAGACGGTACGTGTCAGCTTGTAATGCCCCACATCTCCAGTGTTAAAGGTTAGCTGTCTATATTATTCTTCAATTTGTTCATGTCCTTTTTTTAGAAAATGTTTCAAAACGCAATTCGGAATGAAAATCTTATTACATTAGTTATCCCTTTGTAATGATTTGTATTGATTCATGAACTTGGAACACATATTATTACAACCCATTTCTTTGTTGTTTGTTTTACATCTAGTTCTTTTAAGGTGGACGGTGGGGTAGCCTAATGGTAACTCGAGATGTGTTGCAAGGCATTAGCTGGCTCCCCTTATATACACAAAAAAGGTTGCTGGAACCTTTTATAGATTTATGTAGGTCAGAGCACAATGGAAGCTTCCAGAGCGCTGTTTAAATATAGCGAGAGTCTAAATATGACAAGCCCCTGTGCACACCTTACTGAATCTATGATGTATAACAATGTGCAACAGTTGAAACACTGTAGCACAAGGTATTACACTGCTTTCATAACATACTGATGTTTGCATTGGCTACATGTTCGATGCTACCCTGAAACTGTAATAAAATACCTTTTGGGGGTTTTAGGTGAACTCTTTTGATGAGATGACGAAAGGACAAACCGATTTTCAGCATCATTCCAAATGGCTGCTTGTTATAGAGGACCTGAAGTTGACTGATCTTCGGGGTTACATTGCTTTAGAAAACGTAGCACTGATACTGCCGCTATCAAAGGTAGGAATACATCACCTGACTGGGGTCCAGTGGACATCGGTAACAACCGGACTGTGTGGGCCATTGTTGAGCTCTATGTTAAACACGGTACCAAGAACCATACATGCTTGGAACCTCCTCCCGTGTACTCTGAAGAGATGTGGTCAGTGTTAATAATGTGTAATATTGCAGATGTGATGTTATATATCAGTGAATGGTGGTAGCTCACAGTTACACACCATGTCTGATCAGTGTTACAACTTTACAAGCGTCTGGGAAGACAAACTAAAACACAAGCTGAAACTATTATGGTGGACGTGTGGTGGATATTTCCGAATTTGATATCGAATGCAATTCCATATCAAAATTGCATTTGTCCTGTGTCTGTTCAAATGCGACAATGCATTTTTGCCATTTGCACCATAATGTTCCAGTGTCTGTTCAGGATGAACAATTACTTGGTGTTGCATGTGTTTATGATGAGTGTCAGCGATGGTGCTAGATGCGCTTATCTTTCGGCGAGCACCTGGTATCATTACTGTTTGATAGTGGTTCATACACATGTGCTTGTGATATAGTTTGCTCCGTACAACTGTGTCAGCTGTAAGGTTTCTGCTGTCGTATTGTCTACGTTGTTTATTTTCAGCGTATCCTGCACACTGTGTTGACAGTTAGGCACCACCCAGGGCAGAACGTGTTTGTTCCAGTAGAACCCTGTGTAGCGAGGGACTATATTTCCTGCCTGTATCCTAACACTGCCTACGGTTACAACAACAGGCATCTCCGGGTGACGACTTTAGAGGTAACAACGATCTCTCATTTAACATCACCACTTCCTTTGTATGGTTCGATCCCCGGTGGCGTCATACCAACAGACTTTTAGACGTGGTACTTGATGTTACCCTGCCTCAAACTGATATCAGTCACTTGTATGTAATTGTATAAACAATATTTTGAATAGCATTTCATATAACGACGCCTCGCCTCGCCTCTGTTTGGAAGGAGTGCCACGGGTCGTGGAAGTTTACACGTATCCAACCAGCAGCCCAGGATTTCAGAAAGAGGCAACTAACGGGATCGGATGCACAGACACGTGGACTCGGTGCTTGCCAATCTATCCCATTGAACGAATCTACAAAAAAAAGCTGAGCACCTAGTCCGTAGTTACGCCCATGACCGAACAACATATATCAAGTAATACATACCGTACATGTGACATTCTCAGTGCAACTGCACAGTATGTTGAAGGATGAAACACCGTAGTTTAATACCTTTACCTCTGATTATGTACGTGCGCCCCCATTCATGACGTTGAGTATACTTACAAGATTCTGAAAAACCCGTTTGACACATTTTATTGTATTATGCATATGCTTCTGAAGTTTCTATCTGTATTATGTGAATTTACGATGTTACGATGTTTCAGTCAAACAGGTTTATATCCAAGTATGTGTTGAACGCAACCACTCGCCATGAGGGATATGCAATAGAGATCTTGGACATCATAACACAGGCTCTGAACTTAAGGTATGTGAGACCGTACTGGAACATAACAGAAATATAACAACCCTCGTGTCTATCTATACCTTGAGCTATCTACGTCATGTGTCCAAACATGGAAATAGCCAAGTTTTTAAAGATATCAATGTGGTGTTTTGATCAACAAGTCCTTCATTCAAGTGTACGTGTATGGACCCACTGTCATGATGGCATGGTAGTTGACCGTAACCATGACCACGGTTAGGTGATGTTCTTTTGCAATGAAACTGTATGTGTTTTTTTGTATTTTTAATGTTGTATTGTCAAAATAAGAACAGTTATCTGCCAAGCAAAGCGTACATAAACTGAAATAGCCTGACTATATGCCTGGATATTTGAGAATTTAGTGAGATTGGGGGTTATGTGTGTGTGTTTCATATACTATCCACCATCGGTTTTCTTGTTCATATTCGAATCAACATATGACCCCTGAAGATCCGGGGCAGAATAGGTCTTCAGCAACCCATGCTTGCCACAAAAGGCGACTATGCTTGTCGTAAGAGGCGACTAACGGGATCGGATGGTTAGACTCGCTGACATGTTTGACACATGTCATCGGTTCCCAATTACGCAGATCGATGTTCATGCTGTTGATCACTGGATTGTCTGGTCGAGACTCGATTATTTACAGACCGCAGCCATATAGGTGGAATATGGAATATGTGCGGCGTACAACTAAACTCACTCACTCACTCAGCACTCAGCTGAGAAAGATGTGCTGTAGAAACAAGAATTTCATTATGCATCGCATGTGTAGACCCACCTGATACGTACCAGGGGTGGGGGGGGGAGGTATTGCAGAGAATTTTCATATTTCGTTATATTGCGATGCGAAAGCATATATAGCGATATGTATTGCAATATATTGCAAGAAGTATTTTTAAACAAAAAACTACAGTACTTATAATCGAGTCAGTGCTTGATTTATAAAGCATGAAGCGTTGGCTCGTCACGCCGAAGACCCGGGTTCGAATCCCCACATGGGTACATTGTGTGAAGCTCATTTCTGGAATATTGCTAAAAGCGGCGTAAAACCAAACTCAGTCAGTCAGTATAAAGCATGAGCACAACAAAATCACTATGCATGATTAAGCTTTAATAAAAACGTTTAATCCTGACAAAATAAAAATGTAAATAATATTTGGCACAAAATAAGCAAGGAAATATCCGACTTCCGAGTTTTACGAAGTTTTCCGAATGCAAGTCAAAAATACCGGTTTTCGATCAGTGTATGGCAATACGTATCGTTTTCATGTCTGAAAAGATAAACCGGTTATATTGCCCATCCCCAATACGTATGAACATTTGTGGTGTAGTTACAGCATCACGGAGCCCGAGGATGGAGCCTGGGGCCTCCCTGTCAACGGCACGTATAGCGGGATAGTGGGACAGCTGTACAGGCGGGTAGGTGACCAGCTCATTAAAGGAGGACACGCTCTTACTCTGTCTATATCCATTACCCATCAACTGCGTAGTCGCACACACGACAGAAAGTGCAGTTTTACAGTTGTGGAATGTTGTGTTTTTTTATCAAAACAGCGTACATGGGGACAGTCTAAGTAAACTTAGACTCTAATGGTACATAAGTAAACTTAGACTCAGTATTATTCGTTACACTGCTATACTGGGTCTTTTTTCAATTTTGGGTTACATAAACAAATCATTAGATTCACTTTGTTTGGTCCTCCATGATTTCTCAGTCAAGTTGGTTTCTGATTTTCATGTTGGTTTCTGTGTGCAACTTAAAGCCAGCGCGATATGCAGCTTGAGTGGGTCTCTACATAGTGAAGGCTATCTCTACACACCACAGTACACAATCAAAGTGTCTGTACAGTCTCAGGCCCACCTAATTACGACGATGGGAAGACCATCATCCCTCTGATTTCTGCTTTGAAAGTAATATGATATTTCATTTGGCTGTTCTTCAATATTAAAGTCAACAACGTTTTAATTTATTGAAATGTTCTATTGCCAACAGGCAAGTTCCAACACGAGTATTCAGGGAAGGTTGTGGGCCAAGATAACGAACAACGATCCCAGTTTTCTCAAGTCTGATGTCAGTAATCACATGCAGAGAATGAAGCAACAGAAGTATGCCCTGGTGATGTTCAAGTCGACCGTCGACCTCCACCTGGCCGAGGACTGCCAGTTTGAACCACTGGGTGCACAGGAATTATGGATACACCTGGCTTTTGGGATTCCAAAGAACTCACCCTTGAAAGATGATATAGAAAGAATGTAAGTACAACTCACTCTCAAGGGAGAAATCCTTCATGATAACTCACTCTCAAGGGAGAAATAATCGTTTAATACCTTCCTCCAGATGACTACTTTAAAATATCACTTATGGGGAATTTTTAATATCTTACCTTTGAGGAATTTCCGTTATTTTCTCATTAATAAGGAATCCTATATTCCTCATTTATACCCTCACTTAGAAGAAATTCACTCACATGTTACACAGAAAATGCATCCCGTATTCAATCATATTCTCTATATGAAGGAAAATAGTTTCTCAAAAGAAAATCCTCAATTACTATGGCGAATTCTCTTTACTATCACACCTATTAGGAAACCTACGTTTGAATCCTTTAAGTCCACCGTCAAGAGGAATCCTTTATACACAATCACTTCCTAAGTAGCTACAGGTATTCGTGTGATGTGTAAGCATCTGTTTATGTACGTGTTATATATGATACTTTAGTCATTATCTGCAATATTGTAAATATTGATGTGTAAAATATTATTCAACAATGGGTGCATTATACCCGCTATTCTCTGAGTTCGTCCACTTGTTTGTGGAACAGAATGTCCTATCTGAGCCAGAGTGGTATTCTGGAGAAGTTGTGGAGGAAGTGGCATGTGACGAGGAGCGAGCATCAGTGTGTCAGCAGGAGAAGTATGGCGGGCATGACGCTTGAACAGATCAGTGGCGGCTTCATCCTTGGTGGCGTGGGGCTGGTGATCAGCATCATCTCTCTGTGTCTTGAGAACCTGGTGCAGTGAGAGTATTCCACCGAGTTCTTTACTGTGTGGCTGTGTGTTGGGAGATGCACCGCAAGAGACATGTGATGAGCGTTACATCTATAGTATGAACATTCGTGTGTGAATCAGTTGTGGGCGAATCCTGTCATAGACAAGGTACGCAACTACACGAGGGCTTATATCATGCCTCCAAAAAGGTTACAACATTTAATAGCCAACAGAAGCAATGCAACATATATAACAAAACATTGAACAAAAACGTAACGTTACACTCACGTTTGTAGTGAATTGCTAAAACGCACCCTACATGAAATGCACGTGCATGATGAAACTATGTTTCACCTTGAACTGAAGCCAGTGACGGTAGGCTTTATAATGCCACATCAACTGTCCCCCAGATACATTGCTTTAAGCCACTATAGACGACAAAAGAATGCCAAGACGGACAGAAGATCAACGACACAGCGCCATCTGCCGTTTACAATGAGGGGCATGGCACCATGAGGTGTCATGACAGTTAGGTGTGTCCAGACAGACCATCTCAAACCTATGGATCCGATACAAGAATACTCCGAGTGTTAATGACAGACCCAGGTCAGGTCAAACTAGAGTTGCCACCGCCGCCCAGGATTGCTACATCAGGTTGAGACATCTTCGTTCACGCACCACGACCGAAACATCCACAACAACCCAAATCCCAAATCTCCGACCAGGCGCAATCGACTACGGGTAGGCGGACTTTTTGCCAGAAGACAAGTTCGACGTAACGTCTTGACACAACGTCAACAGGCTGGACGTCTACAATGGTGCAGACAACGAGTGAGATGGCAGCGGGCAAGATGGAATGCAAATTGTTCTCAGATGAGTCTAGGTTTCTTCTCAGACGTGCTGATGGACGTTCACGTGTATACAGACGTCGAAATAAACGTTACGCCAATAACGCTGTACAGCAGTTCGATAGCTATGGTGGTGAATGTGTCATGGTGTGGGCAGGCATCCATCATATTGGCCGGTCAGTTTTTGAGAACGTGGCAGGTGCATTGAAGTGGTTCGCTATAGAGATGAGATTTTGCCACGTCAAATCGTTCCCTTCATCAACGGCAACGGTGGATCTTTGCAGCATGACAATGCTCGATCTCACGTTGCACGTGTTTGCCAGGACTTCATCCAGCAAAACAACGTTCAGGTGTTACCATGGCCTTCTCGATCGGCCGATTTGTCTCCAATTGAACATCTATGGGACACTCTTGATCCACGCTTGCGCCAGCGTAATCCGCCATCTCAGACACTACAAAAACTGCACGCACCACTTCAAGTGTATCAAAACATTCATCAAGACAGCATTCGGCATCTCCTTTCTTCTGTGGGTCATCGCTGCCAAGCTGTTATCGATGCTCACGGTGGACACACCAGATACTGACATTGTGGTCAGACCAAGTGGCTTTACCCAACACTTTCCGGGGATATCATGTTTTGGAAATGTGTAAAGTGATGATTTTACTGTAATTGAGCAATGATGTCATGCTTGAATCAGTTAGATGCACTCACTAGATAATCTCCAGCATGTCAGGTTCCTTCTTTTGAAGAGATGGGATATTACTGAGTGCGGCGTAAAACTAAACTCACTCACTCACTCACTTTTGAAAGATATATAAATTATATGTCATATGTATGCCATTTCCATCAGATAGGGGTAGTTCTCACGCATGTTTTTATCCTTAGAATTATTATACAATAAATGAAATTCAATTGATGTTACGACACTCTCTGTATATTTTAGTCGTACTTTGAATATTGAACCATGGCTATTTCCAATTGAAATTTGTACTCCCTTTGTTGTTGTTATTTGCGTGTAATCCAATATCTTGCGGCATCCAGACATAGGAAATCTCAGTCGATGGAAGCAGCATACAAACGTCTGAGTCCCAGTGTACTTTACCATTATCATACGCTTAAGTTGTCACAACATGCTCGTTGGTATTGATAAGACTGCCATCTTCCTTCACGAAATTTACTATTACATCCACTAAGATACAGATCGGGTGCAACTTCTTTCACAACAAATAACACGAGAACGAAGTTATTTACAAAAAGGACGAGGAGAAATTTCTCAGAAATAAACGTTCTGAAGTCACAGTTTCTAAATGTACAGGTGTTGCCACATGTACACTTCAATTTGTACACACATCCTCATGGGTTAGGGGTAGTTTTACAAGCTTCCTTGATAAAGATTTTAGGGTTTTGCCAGATGTGAATGTAGTGTCAACGCTTGCTGTTTTCTTTAGAAGTCTACTGATATGATGACTAATGGATCCAGCATAGTGAATGTGTATTGGGGTGGTTCAGGCTTAGTTGGAGGTTGATCTCGTTGTTCTGAGGTGGTCTTGGTGGTGGTTTCTACTGCTCTGCCTACAATCACCCGGATTGTTCACCAGTCTGTCAATTCTTATACCACGCCAACCAATGTTATGATGGACTATGTACACTTGTAATTATACCAAGATTTCATGAAACACCAAGTGTATAGGTTAGCTGTAACATATCACTAAATCCTGATAATACGTATCCCACATGGGTATAATGTGTGAAGCCTATTTCTGGTGTCCCACGTCCTGATAATATTGGAATGTTGCTAAAACTGATCCAAATCTTATTCACTAACTCTAATAATTCGATTTTTGGGTCAATGACGATGAGATTAATGCTCCAAGGGAAGCAACTCCCGCAAACATAACAGGACACATATGTACTAATTCTGTCTTGTGAACTCGATACCGATTTGTTGCATAAGAAGATTATGAAATGACGCGAGGGCTAAGTTAAATCTATGTGAGCTATCACTATGCCTCTAACTTGTTATTAAATTTGTAATCATTTTGTGAACAATATGTTTGTAAATTAAAGCGTGTAGCTATTTGTGGGAAAATAATGGTTTAAGCAAACAATACAAAACAAGCAACCGAGCATACGTATAGGAATGACAAGTGTCTATGGATGATAGCATACGTATAGGAATGACAAGTGTCTATGGATCATCAACTTCTTTATTTTACAATAATGACGTTTCGGTATAGATGCTTGAAAACGGTATAAGCATCTATACCGAAACGTCGCAAATGTATAATAAAGAAGTTGATCACCCATAGACACTTGTCATTCCTATTGCTCACAACTTCTAGAATGCCCCTCAAACAGAGCATACGTATACTCCAATTTAACATTCCTTACAATTTCTAACGTCTCCAAATAAAGTACACAACCTATAAGTATATGTTCAGACAATTTATAATTTACAATGCATTTTACAAAGCTGGAAATGATTTTAAATACGAACACTGATAACTGCAAACACACGACTAATTGTCTTCGTGTGTCTCCACATAAATTCGTCATTTCATTTCATACTATGCAAATACCGCATATCGATAGCATTAATATAAAAGAAATTTTAGCATTAAAATAACGACATAAAAATAAAATGTAATGCCCGTCACGAGTATGGGAAAGTATCAGTCAAAACTGAGACAGGTTTCGAAAATGACTACCCTGACAATCAGGTTCACAGTTCCCTTAAAAATAACTGTGAATGCAGATTTTGTTTCCAATGCTAACTGCAAATTGTTTTTATAATTTTCTTTTCCAAAAGTATTTTCTGTCATTTAAATTATATTTCAATTATATTCTAACAAGTTACCAAAAACCAAGAGGTAATTTCATTTGCCTGTTCATGTAATTATTTTTTATAAGAGCCTAGCAGAAAGTCTAGAGAGGTGCTTGGGCATTGTTCGGTCATGTGACCCAAACGCATGTGCAGTTCATACAGTCCAGCCACATGGCATAACAGTGGAAGGCCTCATGATGTACAGACATGTGTGAATGATGACAAGATTGTTGGAACACAAATGTAAGTTTATTTATTGGAGATTTTACATTTCTCGGGTCAATGGGGGGCCAGCGTAATTGATTATATTATTGCATCATCATGTCTGTTCTCGTCTTGTACTGACTTCAATATACAATCTCGCACAGAGTCCACACACCTCGCAATCACGATGAAATTGGTTACAACACACAAGCGGGAATGTGATGTAATAAGAGATGATTGAATCATAGTTATAAGTTTGTTTGGAATGAAGACAAATCGGATGAGTTTAGACAAAATATGTTCTCAGATAGTGTGCAAGACTCGATAAATGTTTAGATACAGCCTTTAGTGATATCAATCAGAGTATAGAATATATTGCAGAGGCTTTGTGCTCTGCTGCAATGGGTATGAAACGAAAATTGACACAGATATTTTAGTAAGAACAGCCCATGGTTTGATAGTGAATGTAGGCGTTTGAAAGCTGAGCGTTGCCGGAAATTAAATCAGTTCAGAATTTATAAGACAAACAGCACTTAGATGAGTACCATTTAGTTAGAAACCTATATAACGCTAAGTGTAAGCAGAAAAGAACAGAGTACTAGAAACAAAAACAGATAAAACTAGAAAACCATATCAATTCCAAAGAGTTTTGGTCAATCCTTCAAGGCTTGAATGGTAAACAGTCTACTACACATGATATAAGTACCCGTGAGTGGTTTGAACATTTCAAACAATTGTTTACATCAACTAGCAATGATGTAACAGAGGATGTAAGTGCTGTCAACGACAGTACTAATGTACGTACAAGCACACCAACTGACTTTGACCTATTGACTAATGATATTCTAGATCCACCTATTACCAGACAAGAAATTATAGATAGTATAAGACACTTAAAGATAAATAAAGCAGCGGGTGTTGATGATATTTTACCTGAATTTATTAAATATTCTGAAGATATCTTATTTCCTTACTTTGAGTTGATTTTTATTGTTATTTTAGAGAGCGGTAATTTTCCAACGTCTTGGACTATCGGAATTAATATTCCAATTCATAAAAGCGGGAACATTAATAATGTTGATAATTATAGAGGTATATATCTGTTAAGTATATTGGGAAAGGTTTTTGTCTATATCATCAACAATAGATTGAATTTTTGGGCATATACTTTTGATTAAATAGATGAATCTCAAGCCGGCTTTAGGGCAGGATACAGCACTGTTGATAACATCTTTATACTAAATTCAATTGTTCAAAAGTGTCTAAATACAAAGGGAAAGAAAATGTATGCTTTGTTTGTCGATTTTAAGAAAGCGTTTGATTCAATACAGAGAGAAACACTTGGAGGGGGGGGGGGGGGTGTTATTGCAAAACCATGGTATTAGCTCTATGATGAATAGATTGCAACAGAGGACATATGTTAATGTGAAAGTTTGCACCAGAAATAATCATGAAATATCAGATACATTCAATTGCAATGCTGGGCTTAGACAAGGCTTTATTTTGAGTCCATTCCTCTTCTCAATGTTCATTAATGAATTTGCTTCGATAATACAACAGAATGGTACTCATGGTATCCAGTTACATCCCTATTTGACACAGTTGTTTTTATTGTTGTTTGCTGATGACATGATTCTGTTTGCGACTACTGTTGTTGGATTACAATGTTGTTCCCTCACACTACATACTGTGTCACTGACTGTCGTATATCCCGTCAATCACTTCAAACCCCAAGTGAGTTGATCAAGTCTTATGTCTACAATCAAACCAACTTGAAAGGCATTGAAGCGTGACATTGACGTACATTTCAGAGGCTTTACATCTGACAGTGCATTTTATGCTGTGAATAGTTTTGCTTTCTCCATACATATTTCATACCGTATATTTCCTCAAGTTAGATATGTTTAAAATAGCTGACTGGGGATCTATCCGTTGGTCGGCAATAAAAATACCATCATCACAATACATGTCTGGGCTTTTTAAACATCATATATTCAAGCTCTATGACAGAACAGAACAGAATTTTATTGCTTTTCAGGCCGTAAGACAACGGCATATGAAGATCACAATGATTATATACATTTTGCTGACAATGGGTTTTGAATTATCACATCTGACCCAGACAGTGAGTGAGTGAGTGAGTTTAGTTTTACGCCGCACTCAGCAATATTCCAGCTATATGGCGGCGGTCTGTAAATAATCGAGTCTGGACCAGACAATCCAGTGATCAACAGCATGAGCATCGATCGGCGCAATTGGGATCCGATGACATGTGTCAACCAAGTCAGCGAGCCTGACCACCCGATCCCGTTAGTCGCCTCTTACGACAAGATAGTCGCCTTTTTATGGCAAGCACATGGGTTGCTGAAGATCTATTCTACCCCGGATCTTCACGGGTCCTGACCCAGACACGTAAGTGATTGACACAGGTCTTCACAAGTGGCATGGTTACGATGGCATGCATCAAGCATTTTACCATGATTTACAATCTTGCAGAAGACAAATCTGATCTCAACTGGCACCACAATAGAAAGTAAAACAGATAAAAGCGTCCTTCTAAAACACAATTACATTCAATTTTTCCGAACAACCATAACCAACAAGACTGTCTTTAGATGGAAAACTCAGGGTCATGCTTTCAAAGGAGAATTCAGCATGGTTTTTTTTGTTTATTCAAGATGATAAGCTGGAATCATGTTTTACTTTACCACTCCCTGATGACAAGAATCCAACAAAAAATATATACATTTTATATTGTTAGTTTGAGTGCACTGGCGCTGTTATTTGGCATTTATACGAGACATAATATGGTGTGTTGATCCATTTAAAAACAGTAGATGTTCAGTGTTTCCTCTGTTGGTTTATCTGTTATCACTTATTCTGTTAATCTTGATAAAAGCTCTAAAAGCTTCTACTCTGTGCTCAGTGAGGTATTACGTCCATCCCATTTCACCGCGTACTGCGCAGCTTGATGTGTTTCGTGGCTGACCCACCGAACAAGATTATTTCCTTGTAAATCCAAACCCTGAGAAAATTTGTGATTGCTTGATATCAGAGGCATGATACGACGACCAGTATGTCTCCTCTTATGGGGAAAAGATGCATGCCGACACATCTGGGAACACAATAACATTATTGTTTCCGAACAGCCATTACCAACAAGATTTAGATGCACAGCTCAAGGTCATGCTTTCAAAAGAGAGAATTCAACAGTGAGTTTAGTTTTACGCCGCACTCACAAATATTCCAGCTATATGGCGGCGGTCTGTAAATAATCGAGTCTGGACCAGACAGTGATCAACAGCATGAGCATCGATCTGCGCAATTGGGAACCGATGACATGTGTCAACCAAGTCAGCGAGTCTGACCACCCGATCCCGTTAGTTGCCTCTTACGACAAGCATGGGTTACTGAAGATCAATATTCTAACCCGGACCTTCACGGGTTGAGAATTTAACATGTTTGTTTGTTTGTTCAAGATGATGATCTGGAATTATGTTTCACGTTACCACTCCCTTATGATAAGAATCCGACAAAAATAAATACATTTTGTATGGTCTGTTTGAGTGCACTGGCGATGTTATGGCAATTTTGTATCAATGGCGAGGAGTACCAAATAGGAAGAATTGGGCTCGAACAGGACCTGAGTTCACTTCTCCATAACGTATAAATACATGTCCTGGTGTTCAGACTTGTGGTACTGTTGGAACATTGCCCAAACCAGTGGAACTCAGTACCAGTTAACTCACATATATAAGTCATCAAACGACTGCGTTTTGCGATAGTGAAAAACCTGTATCAGGCATAATACCAAGGCTTGCTTAATCCAGGTTTTATTGCAAATATTAGTGCTAACTTCACGATCACATAATGTTATTGTGAAACTATTTTAGAATCTCTCTTAAACCAAACTTTGCTCAATTTCCTGGCCACGGTCCCTAGTTTGGTGATCTACCTTCAGTTGTTGGCAATCTATAATTTGTGGGATAATTTGCTTCCTCTTATGTCTCACAGTCAACCTGTAATATTCATTCATCTTGATTGGAGGCTACTTCAGGTTGACTCTGGCGCTTCTCAGAATGTCTTAATAGGCATTCACAGACAGATTTATTTCGTAGAGTGCCCATGAGGTCAAAAGTACAGTGACATTTTTACATCATGTTCTTTGGAGCGCTGGCATTGGAAGTACACTGGCATTTATAAGTATCATAAAATGGAGTTTGTTTACTAATGTGGCTAGGCGTACAATAACATTTGCATTTGGGGTATTAAGTAAATTTACAAACTTCTCAGAATAAACAGGGCATTGTAATAGAACATGGTGCTCCTCCTGGACAATATTGATGCAATGGGTGCACATGGCAGAACTGATATCATCATCTTTGGATCTTCTATAGGTTTGTACATTCAGTTTATTGATGCCACATCTAAATTTGGTAAAAGATCTGCGGTGTTGCATAGAGGATTATACTTTTAACTATGTTCATAGACAATGTCATGTGAATATGCACACAAATATTTGGAGCTTGCAATATCGGATGACCATTCTTGGTAATATATGTCTCTACAGCGTTGTTTGAATAGCTTTAAGAACATATTAGGATCACCAACTGTTTGGTGGATCCATACTTGTGCATAATAGTATTGAAATAACAATGTTCTAACTGAAGTTATCAGCTGATATATTACAACAACTGCGTTTCGATTCGCTGTTTCTTAATGGCCTTCCAAAAGTCTTTACATATATTGCTCTTTGCTGTATCTAAAATTTCATTTTCAATATCTTTCTTATATACCGATTTTTTGTGGTTGCATAGCTTTTTAAAGTCTCGTTTTGCATCGAGATACTCGGTACAATGCACAGGATCGGCTGTCGCTCTGAATCTATCGAGAAGTGTATACTTTCAGCGTTTTAAACTTTCACATTTTTTTGTCAAACCACTTAGGTTGTATTTGTTAGTGCTTTGGTCTGTGAGTGTTACGTGTATGGGAGTGTGGGGTATCAGTTAGAGAAAAACAGTGTCTGAACAGGTCAAGCAAGCAGGTTATGGTTTTATTAATGTCATTATGATTATTGTTATCAAAGTTCTGTGTGAAAGTGTCAATGGAACTGCACATAATATCAACAAACTCACCGAGCTGCTCCGGTCTCTCTCTTAAATTACTCTCACAAAACAGGTATGATTGTGTCACTATACATTAATTAAGCATGGAGTTTGCATTTGTGTTCTTCGTACATAAATATACAATTCAACTCCTACATCTTTTGTTTGTCACATTCAAAACAAATCTGCCAATAAGTTTTAAAAATACCTCTTATTCTTTACTACTGGTTTTGCCGATACCATGCCAAAGTCGCCTTGGTAGTATCACTTATTCTCTTGATCTGCGATGATATTCATCCTAACCCAGGTCTATTGAATAATCATGAACTGAACATAACGCATTTAAATGTGCGTAGCCTTAAAGATAAAGTTGACATACTTCAGGCAGAGTTCTGATACTACGACGTCATATGTCTTACCGAGACATGGTTACATGACGGTATAAGTAGTAACGATATTTCAACTCCGGGTTTCCATTCATCTCTCAGAAATGATGGACAGCGCAGCGACGGGGGTGTCGCATTGTATGTAAAAAGTAAAATGAGTTTTGAATATATGGAGAATTTAACTATAGCTGGGCTTGAGGCGATGTGGATTAAGTAAGAGGTAAAAAACGGAATTATGTTATAGGAACGTTCTATCGGGCAGACAAAACAGAAGCTTACTGGATTTAATCGAAGATTCTGTCAATTACGCTGCTGATCTTAATATGGACACAATTGTAGTTGGTGACTAACAATCATCTTCTCATTGCCACAAGTTATAAAATTAATCAATCACAATAGGTATTTGGACTAACACATCTTATAACTGAACCTACAAGGATTACACCTAGTTCTGGTACATTAATTGATCTTATTTGTGTTTCAAGTGTTAGCGCTTGGATCGGGTGTTCTAGATCCTGTGCCTAGCGATCATTGTCTTGCATACGTCACTATCAAAGAGTCGATTGCAAAATCGATTAAATACAAGAGAAAAAGATCAGTCTTCGCTAGGGTTCTCCAAGGCTCTGTCTTAGGACCCCTACTGTTTATAGCTTATATTAAGGACATCGTTGAAGGAATTAACAGCAATATCCGTCTCTTCGCAAATGACACATTACTTTATAATAATAGCAGGTCCTGATGAAACTGCTCTGTGCCTAAATAATGATCTTGGTAAAATTTCTGATTGGGCTGACAAATGGCAAGTTACATCTAATCCTAATAAAACAGACTCTATACAATTTTCTCGTAAAATACAGCCCAGCCCAAAACGAAATTTAACAATGAACGATAGTAATATTAATGACTTCATAGCCATAAACATTTGGGACTTACTTTACAGCACGATTGTTCCTGGACTGACCATGTAATCTGTATTGCTAAAAAGGCTGCACCCATGGTAACCATCAAAGCCCATCCTAACCACAGCATCAAATGGGACAAGGCCAAAACCATCGTAAAGAACCAGTCAGACTACAAAATTCGTAAAAGTTTGGAAGCAGTACACATCAAGAAGATAGGACCCGCCCTCAACAGAGATGAAGGATACTACATTCCCAATGCCTACCATCGCTTGATAAAGTAATCAACAATATTTCTTGTGTACATTACCTGTTTTATTCCAACTATGTACATCAACCCCATCCATTGTATAAAACATCCACCTGGCTTCCTATCAGTTGTATAAGCTCTAATTCAGTCCTTGTATGTCACCCTACTGGCTTCCTATCAATTTACTCAATCTCTCGTACAAACGTTGTACATCAACCTCATCTATTGTATAAACAACACATTCCCTATCTACTGTAACCACTACTCCTGTATATATTCTCTCAATTTTTGACTCAGGTATCACTTGCTTGACAACGACATTAGAACCTATGTCGTAACGTCGCCTCCACAGAATAAAAGAAGTTGTATATATAATAATTATTCTTCATCGTATCTCACGTAAAACTTTACAATGTACAAACAATTTCTTATGCCTATTTTCGATTATTGTTGTCACATTTGGGACAATTGTACCAAACAGCAAGTATTAACACTTAAAAAAACTTAATCTTGATGCACTTACAATTATTTGCGGTGCTGTTCGCGGTACGAGACATGATAGAATTTATCTTAAGACGAATTTCCAACCACTATGCACTCGAAGATGCATTCAAAAACACTTCGCATTAAAGAACACAAGACATCCACAAACAACTCAGGCACCAAATGAGCCATTTCGGAACACATCATCAAATTTCCTCAGCACAGCGTCAGTTTGGACACTGCATGTTACCCTATCACGTTACCCTATCTCACCACATTTGCACTTCGCCCTCCCGGCAGCCAGTGAATGTTTGAAACGCCAGTAAAATCTACACTTTATACGCACAGATGTCACATCATAGTACTGATAATAAGATCCTAACGTAATAATATGATCAGGCGTCTAGCAGGCCATTTGTTTTTCGTGCAAGCCCGATAGATTGAAAAGCTATATATTTAGATAGTATTGACGGCTTGCCCAACTTTCATAGCAAAAATCATGTGTAAGCCCGGGCTTTTCTATCTAATTATGCTAAGCTTCTGATGATCATAAGATGCCTCACTAAATACATTTAGTTAGATTTTAAAGACCATGTGTATTCATTGATCTTGGATTTATGTTTTGATTTATCAAAGTAAGACCAGTGATCGTAACAGTATACAATTAGTTCGGCAGTGTGTGGACATCCGAGTGATATATTCTCCAGTCATTTCTTCTGAAGCCTGTAACACAAAACAACCAGTGGTGGTATTGTACATATTTTATATGCATGTATTTCACGACATAGAAAATGCATTATTTCAATAAATACTGTACATAAAATATGTATGTAACATCCAACATCACAACATCGCTGTGGCGGCTTCTACAACCATAATGCAAAATAGAAAATATAGAAATATAGAAATATCTCATTCCTCTACGTGTTTAAACCTCACCTACTATATGGACATGTTGTTGAAGGAGATAACTAGTGACAGTTCCAAACTACTTGAATAAAACTCTGAAATATCTAATGGCTAACAAGTTGAAACTCGTTTGAAAATATTCATCAAATGTTGCTGCAACGGCATTGAATGATCAAATTAACCGTTAACAAAATTAATCGAAATTAATGTTCATTATGATATACCATTAAGCATTTATTTCTATTGGCAGACATGTAATGACAGGATGAAAACACTACTTTATAATTACAATGATTTGAAGACGACAGATCACGTTGACCTATGCATGGAAGGAGTTCTGTAACGGCATTGCCAGCTTGTACCGTTATATACGAGTGACAGCAGATGACAACACTGGCATGGCCAGCAATCTTTGGACGGGACGCTAACACTGACATTACACAGTGAGTCGGTTAAACGCTGAACAGTGTCATTTATATCACAGAAAGAGCAGCCCGATTTGGTTTCACTTTGGTGTGGCCTCTGATCAGTGTCAGATTAATTTGGAATCTACACAAGCTGAATATCGGCTTACGGACGAATTCACATAATCCAAATCTGGAAGTGTTCTACAAAGGAAGTCGTTGGAACGTATCGGTCATTCCACAGATGGCAACACAGGAAAGCAGTTTGATTCAGGATTGACTCAAGACGTTGTAAGGGAGGTTTGTCTCCCAATCATACATAGTTTAAGTATGGTTATAGTTGTAAGATCCAAGTTGTCCATACCACAACATCGTGTTCCTTTCATCTCCATAATTCAGTTAAACATACAATCACCTGTCAACCACTGTCAGGTGCTACTCAAGGTGGAGAATGCAGGAACTATTTGAAACATACAGTTTAATATTCCTATCTGAAGTGAGAACTTTATGTGCATCTATATATATGTACTGAAGGCGTGTCAGTAGACATGACAATGCCTTCAATGACTGCAAAGGCACATATGGGTATGCACGCACGTGATCCGTGCTGAAGCTACCTAGCTAACCCAACAATCATAGCTGAGGGAGTAACAACGTCGGCAGGAATAAGGACAAGGAGAAAGTTGATATTGTCGTTGATGATGCAAACGTGATTTCTCCCTTCTAGGCGTCGCAATATGTGCACATTTGAAAGATTATATCGTTACAAACTACTATAAAAAACATGTTCAATCAACAACTGCACCCTGTTATTCGGTTCACCGAGGGAACTTAGTTCAACATGTTCAGAGTCTGTGTATACATTATTTAACTAAGGAAATCTTTGTACACTGACTGGGACATTACTGGCACTGTGTACATGGACCATACTGTGGGTGAACGTTGTCTATATCACACCTGTGACACCTGTAACACCTGTAACACCTGTAACAGCAGGTGTCTTGCACCATGGTATCACCGAACAGCATCATCAACACTCTGAGATCATGATACCCAGTTGCGTAGTCATAGTAACATACGTGCATGCAGCCACTGAACACTGGGAAACCCAGTTGTGTAGTCATAGTGACGTAACAGAAGGACAACGTCTTCCCCTCTGCCCTGATTAACGTCACATGGTCTCGTTGTGTCAGAGGTCAGCGATGTCAGCGATGTCAGCGATGTCAGAAGATTGGGTGGACAGGACACCGGCGGGAACAGAATATGCACGTCAAGGTTGGGACGGAAGGCACTGATATTCAGCAACAACTGCTGCTGAGAGTTTGGTCACAAGATGAGATCCTTTCAAGGAACTTGTCAATAAATAGTAACAATTATATTCTTTGTCGTTGATGCTCACACTCCAGTCAAAGGTCATTTGGAGTTCACGTATATCACAGCCACAGCTACATAGTATTTGGTTCCACAGAAGTATCTCCCATGTGACGTGGTCAAGTTATTCCTCTTCCTCGTCTATGGTGTCTGACTTGGGCTGCTCGGTTGTCTCCCCTTCGTCCTGGCGCTTCCTTCGCTTTTTCCTTCTCCTTCTTCGCCGCTCCTCTGCATTTTCCTCACCGTTGTCCCCACCACCGTAATGTAGGGGAGGTAAGTGATGTGCTCTGGGAGTATCATCCGGGTCCTTAATTGATCTGTAAAGGTAAATCCATCCAATACTTAAAATACTTCAATTGAGAAATCATAATTGGTTAGGATTTTATTACATTGCTTTAAACAGTACTTTAAGAGATTCGGGTCTTATAACCCGAACGTGGTTGTGACAAGGAATAGCAGGCCATGACGGAACTCGATCCAATGGCTATAAGCCTCTGGAACACCTAAAGGACACCTTGGACAGCGTTCCAGGACGAAGCTACCGATGATCCTGGAACACCTGAAGCAACCTACAGGTGATCTGACTGGCATTGGTCTTCCATTATAATAGGACCCGTAAAGGTCCGGGTTAGAATGAGCCTTCAGTAACCCATGCTTGTCGTAAGAGGCGACTAACGGGATCGGGTGTTCAGGCTCGCTGACTTGGTCGACACATGTCATCGGTTCCCAATTGCGCAGATTGAAGCTCATGCTGTTGAACACTGGATTGTCTGGTCCAGACTCGATTATTTACAGACCGCCGCCATATATCGCCGCTGGAATATTGCTGAGTGCAGCGTAAAACTAAACTCACTCACTCACTCACTCATTATAACAGACCGATATAATAATGATTATCAAATAGTATTAATGCACTAAATAAACAGTTATCAAAATTACCAAACCATTACCGAAACACAGTGTCCATAACATTGACGTTACGTAAGACAAAACATGCACGTGGGTTGCCATGGAAACACACTGGCATCAGAGAAGCTTCTAGACTCGTCATGTCGCCTGCAGTCAATCTCTTCAGTGAACTAAACCGATTTTGCTGAGAATACAAATTAAACTGTTGCGTTATTTAAGCTATTGAGCATGATGCCACGTTCTTACTTACATTATTGGGCCCCCAGCAGGTGCTCCGTTAGGAATTGTTCCATTTCCAGCGGTTTCATCTTCAACACTGAAATTAGTTTACACATAACAATCAAGTACGGCTAATGGGGAAATCCTTGCTTGCACTGTGAACACCTGAGTTGGAATACTTACCTACGTTGTCATGTTAACCGTAGCTTGGATGTATATTTTAATATATAATAAGGTTGAATGAAGTGTACATTATCACCATGGTATTGTGATATGCATCCTGGACACATTGAGGATCATAGCTTTGTTTCATGTCATTACAATCGGTTTACATATGAAGCTATGGCGGCGGTATGGTTCAGGGAATACAGTGAAGTCACATGGAGATTATAGAAATACTAGTACCACTGGATTGTCAAACACTTATGGATCCCTGATTAAATACCAAATGTGAAACACAAAAGACATATACATGTATAACAATACTACTTACAAACAAAAAAGGAAAAAACACCTTAAAAGATTATTTTATTTAATTTTATAACAATGTATATGCAATGAAAATAATAACAAAACAATAGAATTAGACACATTTTTCTGAGATTCAAATTATCACGTGACCCAAATGACGTATTAAACATATACACGTCCTTTGTGCTTGTCTACCTAATGTCTGCTGTGAGGTTATGTAACGGTATGATAAAACAGGAAAATAAATATTGTATTCTTCTTCCCACTACACAATGAGCTGAATGGTACATAGCACGTGACACATTTTACACGTGTAATACAGGAATGTATACATACGTACATACATATACTTGACCTTGACATTTATATCACGCGATCTTGAATACTAGCGTTAATGTCTATTGTCTGATCGCATATCTCGCAATACCTCAGTCATATCACGACAATATCTACACAAGTCCTCATACGAGGTGACCATGTTTGGAATCAAACCCGGCCTTGACGACACAACACTGGCCACATACCATTACATATATGACGTCATTCTAATCACAAGCTACTATTGACGTCATCAGGGATATTAAGAACTCGTTCATGAACGGACAATATGTTCAATAACTCGTCACTAACTTGAAAAGTCATACAATCATGTATATATCGTTTTGGACTCCATAATGTTGCATTTTCTGAAGAACTCTGTTCTATATACAGTTATACATTGTCTTAAACCAATCTATCATTTAACACAATCATATGTCCCCGAAGAATCCCTGCCTTCTACTACAACTCCACTTACTCGAAATGTCGATATCTATGTGTGAACATGTATTACGAAGTTCTTATTACATACCTAAGGGAAATACAATATCACATTGTGAAACATTCATGATACTGCTGCCAAGATAATGTGATGTTGCCTCACACTATGTACATATAGAGAGGTGATAGGATCTAGACACAGGACAGGGGTATACACGGAGAACCGAGAAACAATGTTATACTGTAAATGAGCTGGTACAGCTAGTGTGAGACAATATGGCACAACGAGGACGGAAATATTCTTCTCGGTTTTTGATCTTCTAGTATAGGATGCTACAGTAACATAAGGAACATCAGAGAATATATATTACATCACTTTCAATGAAGCAGAACATAGATGTGGATATAGGCTGTTAGTAAACGTTATATGACAAAACACTGACGACGTTCTCAAACGTCATTATTGTTATGAAACGCCCCAGTGAGTATTGTATTGAACTTTGTGTTGTTGTATATTATATTCAGACTGTGCACTCGAATTGCAAAAATTGTATGTTAACATTACCCATGACCGTACATGCATCGTAAGACGACGATCAACGGGCGAATTTCTGGACACGCTGACTGAATGAGAGGGATTTTACACCACTTCTGGCAATATTCCGGTAGATGAAGTGAGATGGTCCCTACAAATCCCCGAACACCAGGGACTTAGACGATATCTACATGTATCGTGTATTACTCACGAAACATTGATACGTTCACGAAACATTAATATATACAACTCTTGTATAATGAAGTGATAGGTGGAATGTTCGTCATATTCGCCACGTGTAGCAATACCTCAGAAATATTATACAGTGAAAACTCAGTCATATAGGCAAAGGAACAGGGACGTTCGTGGTACAAAGCGAGCGCTTTAACAACCAGTATACTCCGCCGTCCCTCCTACAGTTATAGACATACAGACGCTAAATGATTCATACTGTTACTATGGCACTTGGGTACATACAGTGCCGTATAATATACACTAATGTGAGTCTATCTACAGATATATACACAGAGGAAGTAACACAGCACACAGAGTTTCTACTCCAGCATCTAAGGAACACACAACACATCTAGACTACCAGTGTACATATTGCAGGATATAGCCTCGCTCTCAAAGTAAGACACTGTAATTAGGCACGGTTATTGGGCGTTATCATTGTAATTTGTTCAGACTATGGCAACACAAACAGACAACAGGGCCCTCGTGCTTATCAACATTGATACATTTACACAATGGGAAGTGTTTTGTTTAAACTGTACTGGAATACATTTATTCACATAATTAAGAAGGGCTGACATGCAATATGGCTTCTGACACCGTCAGTACTTCACGTGGGATACAACCTCATCACCTGTACAGATACTGCCGATCACCGGGCTAACAATGGAGCCTGCCAATTACCAGTCCCCAACAACGACACGAGGACATTAACAACTCACATAAGGCCAAAAATCCCTGCATCGGGGACGGACACCGTCTGAACCCAACAGGTGCCCGTTTATGGAACTTTTCAAGGCAGAAACACACGTAGCACCAGAAATACTTCCTTTTGTCTCATGTGACCCGAGAATGCGTTCCTGGCACCAGTGCTAATACTAAACCACAGCGGTATCTGCTTACAGATGATGAAGGATTACTTAACCGTAAGAAAGTAAGATTGTTTATGGATACTAAACCGTGAAGTATTGACAGCGTTTTACCTGTACAACTCTGAAGGTGTTAGTTGTCTCAGCTCACACTATATGCATATAGACCATGAACATGACATGTAGGAGAAGTCGTGTGTTCTATATGTCCCATATAAGACGTGTACTTACAGCTGGATTGTATACACGGTCAACTAGACAGGTTCTGGTGTGTTATCAGGCATACATCACTGTACACCACACGAAAAGATATGCTTTGTATATATGCAGATGGTTGTGAAAGGACGGACACGGTGCTGGCATACAGACATGTAACTAATCACACGCTACAGTGACAGAAGCGAACACACAGTGACTGCATATACCTCATCTTGTCGTGCTCTTTATGTACATGATTATTGACATTGACGTGCACATCCTGCCTCGACACAGCTGACCATTGCGGACGGGGTCTACAATACATGACATGCATAGAGATATAAGTGAGTGGCATACAGTAGTGTCAGCATTTCAATACCGTCTGGCTCCGATGTCGCTTTTTACCGTACATGCTACGTGGTTCTATGTACATGCATCCTTTATTGGTGCTCTGTAACCTCCTATCATACTATGTAATCTTCCATGATGCTGTGTAACCTCCTATCATACTATGTAACCTTCCATGATACCGTGTAACCTCCTATCATACTATGTAATCTTCCATGATGCTGTGTAACCTCCTATCATACTATGTAACCTTCCATGATACCGTGTAACCTCCTATCATACTATGTAATCTTCCATGATACCGTGTAACCTCCTATCATACTATGTAACCTTCCATGATACCGTGTAACAGTATATGATGCTGTAAAACCTTTCATGGTGTTGTGCAACGGTTTGTGATAATATGTAACCTTTCATGGTGTGATGTAACCTTTCATGGTGTTGTGTAACCTTTCATGGTGTTTTGCAACGCTTTGTGATAATACGTAACCTTTCAGAGTGTAATGTAACCTTTCATGATGCTGTGTAACTTTTAGTTTGTGCTGTGTGACCTTCCATGGTGTGATGTAACCTTTCATTGTGTGATGCAACCTTTTCTGGTGTAATGTAACCTTTCATGGCGTGATGCAACATTTCATGGTGTAATGTAACCTTTCATGGTGCTGTGTGACCTTTCATGATGCTGTGTAACCTTTCATGGTGCTGTGTAACCTTTCATGATGCTATGTAACCTTTCATGATGCTATGTTACCTTTCATTGTGCTGTGTAACTTTCATGGTGCTGTGTAACCTTTCATGGTGCTGTGTAACTTTCATGGTGTGACCTTTCATGTGTTGTGTGGTGATACATGCTATATTATACTTATATTACACTGGGTTTCCGTTGAATGAGCATTCTGAATAAATGAGGTTTTCCGTTAATAACATGTTTGTGTTCACATTTTAATGTAACGTCACCTCTTCCGCCAATGTGCTGTGCTGCGTCTCTCTGTCTCTGTCTGTGTGTGAGTGTGTGTGTGTGTGTGTGTGTGTGTGTGTGTGTACGTGTGCGTGTGTGAGCGGGTGTGCGTGTGCGTGCGTGTGTGTGTCTGTATCTCTGTCTCTGGCTGTGTGTGTGTGTGTGTGTGTGAGTGTGTAGTCTGAGTGTTCTGACTTAACGTGAGCATACACACATGCACATGTGCTTCACGAACCAGTGTGTTCATGTTCTGTGAACAAGGCGAGTCCACCCATGCTAGTGTATGGTGACTTACATTCATTATCTCACCTGGCCACTCCATTTACTAAACACAAGGGTGGATTGGTTAGTTACCCTGTCATACCCTGGGTGTGTATATGGACATGAAATGTCGACTACTCTAGCAGTAACTGACTTAAATAGATTTGTTAATCAAGTGCAAATATATACAGATCGTCCATTTACATAGCACATATGCCTCTCAGTCAAATACATTACATTATATCAAGAATATATGCAAGAAACTAAATAAGCACTCATTTATACAACATGTTAGATTATCATAAATGATTAGTCTGGAAGTATCATATTCAGAGTATTTTCACAATAACATTTAACACAGCAGCAACACAGCCTAATGACAGTTCATGATAAGCCAGCTTTCTTACTCATACACACATATATATATATATATATATAAATAAATATATCATCACATTGGCATATGTCATACAGAGAAGTCGTACATCTTGCAGCGACGCATTGTGAGATTAACGCCGCTCAAGCAAAGTTTAAAGTAACGATATGAAGTTACTTGTTATTCTTAAAACGAATCAGGTTTGATATGCAATACCGAGACAGTAACGTCAATGCCGATGGGCGCGTTGGCTTCCAAGCCGCATTAGACATTTTTCAGTCATCGGAGGCATCTCATAGACGAGTAACAGGGTGGCACCATATCCACGTGGTGACGTGGTAACCAAGTAACAGGGTGGCACCATATCCACGTGGTGACGTGGTAACCAAGTAACAGGGTGGCACCATATCCACGTGGTGACGTGGTAACCCAGTAACAGGGTGGCACCATATCCACGTGGTGACGTGGTAACCAAGTAACAGGGTGGCACCATATCCACGTGGTGACGTGGTAACCAAGTAGCAATAGCTATACCCTCTCGGACATATGGCAGCCAGGAGTTTTTTATAATATTAGTTAATCTTTTCGTTTTGTTAAACCATTCTATTAGAAGATGACATAAACATCACATGTTAAAGAACAGTACACTATAAGCACGCAATGACACATTCCGACACAGATAGCAAGTATACTTCAAGACACAACAACACAACACAGAACATATGTTATTTAGGCACGGCAACAAATGTGTTAATTATACACGCAGTAATCGTCAGTATATAATGACACATTTAGACGTATATAACACAGATACACCAAGACCCAACAGCAGAACACACAGCATGTGTTAGTCAGGTTAATGGAACACGTGGATCAGCGATGAGTCTGGGATGACCTTCACCTTCATTGTCTGATTCCAATGCCGTGCGGCTCCTCTCCAAGTATGAATACAGCACACGTGTTAATAGACACCATGACACAGGTGTTAACAGACGCCATGACACAGGTGTTAATAGACGCCATGACACAAGTGTTAATGACACATCTAGACATATTTAGGCGGCAAACCTGACAGACGGTTTCTCGGGGTCAGTAGAGGACGTCTCCACAGCTGTTGGCGTAGCCTCCGTCTTGGCCACTAACGGGGGAACCACAGGAGCCACGCGACCTTTCGTCTCTTTCTTTTTGCCGCATTTTCCTGAGACAGAAAATCCACAAATTACATACAGGAATCAGGGCTCTGGTGCCGACTGCTTCATGCGGGAGGGGCTGGGCTGGAGGTGTGGTTTGTTGGGGGGATTTGGAATGTAGATGTGTGAATGGGGTGTCCTTGTATTGTGTAGTTCATGTCCCACTGCAGGATTTAATGACTGTGTATTTCCATTACTTTGGGTTTATGTTTCCGACATGAAGCTGATACGCCGCCAAATGCAGTGGTACACTCACTCACCAACGCACTCCCTCACTCACTCACCCACGCACTCACTCATTCACCCACTCACGCACTCACTCACCCACCCAACCAACCACCCACCCACCCACTCACTCACTCACTCACTCACTCACTCACACCATGCAACAACTACCCTGTATACAGAATATAGAGGATGATGGTTACTGTTTTGTTGAGAAGAGCGGATCCAAATGTTTGTGTTCAATGACTGTTAACCGTCAAATGCACTCATCGATAGTGCAGGTTAAAAATGGCGACCTACAAGTTTCTTTTGAGTCTGAATCAAGCATCTTTGTGATTGTCAGCCTGAGTAAGAAGTTAGGGAAATGATGTCACGTGATTCACCAGGTGTTTTAAGCACCTTACTCTGAACGCGATGGCACACGAATCATTGTTTGGGCATATATGGATGTTTCTGGTCACACGTAGCGTACAGCTTCAGAATTATGTATCACCTACACGAGAATGGAAGGAAATGTGACAGTGTGTTATACGGACATACTAGCTGTACACAACTACGTCTAATTGTTATCACACAAATACACAACTGCACGACAGAATGGCTAAACCATACATTAGCAGCAGCGGAACGATACATTGACATGCTAGAACCTACAACCAGAGCCTACAGACAGAACCTACAGCCAGAACCTGCAGCCAGAACCTACAGCCATGCAGGTTGGTGTATATGTGTGTATCTTACTGGGCCATTCAACGGAAACGTGTCTTTTACGCATTAGACTGGTGAGGGAGTGAGAGGAACTTCAAGCATTGCGGTTTGTGATGTTTGAGGGACATACAATTTAGATGGACAGAGAGTGGGTTTTGCTGGTCAGAACTTCCATACATGAACTCTTACTACATATAGATTTTCAACATTTCGTTTTGACAATTGAGTGAAAAGGTTCCATATGCCGCTGTCTCTATAACACAGGTTGAGTGGGTTTTGCTTCCTTAAAAAGATACTCAGCATCTCCGAAAACGTGCTTGTTCGTGTTCAGCAAATGTGTGTGTGTGTGTGTGTGTGAAAGGGAGAGAGTGAGAGAGAGAGAGTATGTGTTTCTTTGTATACGTGTGTGTGAGTATATACGAGTGGGAGTTCTATATGTAGCCACGTAAAGCTATATAAATAATACCATTCTGATCAACATGAAAATAGGAAACACTATCTACGAAGCAAGGGGTGTACTTGAATGGTCTGTTTCATGGTGAATTATTGAAACTAAGCTCGGCAACAATTGAAGTTAGTTAGTTAGTTAGTTAGTTAGTTAGTTAGTTAGTTAGATACATTCAAAACACGAATGTGGCCACAACACTCAGATACGATTTGTGATGTGAACGGACACGTAAAGAAGTTGACAAGTCAGGTGTGGTTTCTGGTGAGACAAGATTTACATAATCAGTGGAATGAACAACATATTAATTAATTGTAATGTGTACAGTTAAACCTCCATAATACAAACTCTGACAACAAGGAAACTACCTTCGGGACGACTCTCGATTTGAACATAGTGACATAATATTTGTTCACTGGCCACGAGGGGGACATGAGCTGATGTACCCTCTATGTTTAAAGGGACATGTGAACAAAGTATTTATCTTACCGAACACCTCAATGTTGATTTTGAACTGTTTGAAGCACGGGTATCGGGTCATAATAAGGAGTACCAGAGTTAGGCAATTAACCAATATCGAGTTTAGAATTACCTCCCTTCCATCGATTTGCATTCGCAAAACATCGGTTATCTCCGTACATCATACGTGACTCAATTATTGTGAAGAAGAATTACTAACACAATGTACCAAATGAATTCCATTGACATTGACAATGTTACTCGCTTGTAAGTGGGTTACATTGAAAATAACAGAAGAGCGCTCAGCCAGTCAGAAAACGACAGTTATGTGTGAGGTAAGATAAAATCCGTTATCGTGACTGGTTAATCCGGAAATGTATTTAACGTTCACATTAACGAGGTTTAACTGTACACGTGATGTGGTTAGAGTATGAGTACATAGTGACGTATCTTGTTGCCCGTATGTAAGGGGATGGACTGTAATCAGGCCAGTTGGTAATTATAAAAAAGAGCAGGTTTCTACATCGAAAGCAGAGAAGCGACACTACACAGGGCTATGTCGAGGGACAAACCACATATCATCTTACGAAGTAAAAGCGACATTTATGAGTTAGATCCGGGGGGAATGTTAGTAAACAGGGCCCGTTCTATAAACCGACTACAGCGTCCCGATAACCGGACTGATAAAGTGAACAATGAGGTGTGTTACGATTATCGGTTATCGCTGCGCTAAGTAGGCTTTGTAGAACCAGGGTGACGGCAGGAAGAAGATATCGACACTTAATCCAGATGGAGACAAGCAGAGTTCTCTCCCTTAAGAGTCTCAAGCCTTAACCAGTAATATCTACCACAGATTACCATGGCTCCATCAAAAGTCATCACACTTTTATGTTTTTCATTTGGAACATATGCTTGTACAATATCTGAAATGTCTTTCAAAGTGAGACTTTGTGTGTTCAAGTGATGAACTGTCGAATAATCTTGATATGGTTTCTTGTGTGTATAACAAAAAGGGGAGAGAACTCTGTGAACATAGTTACAATTGAGAGAATATAAATGTCGCAGTTACCCTGTATTTTTAGAAACGGACGCCGCAGAGAAATGGAATGTGAAAATATATTCATGACATCAATATATGACTTCCATGTACCCATTCACTTCAGGGGCGTAAGATAGGATAAATGTACTTTTCACAACAAACCTGGTTATCACTACAGTATTTATAACATACATTGACAAGAAGAATCTAACAGTAAGACTGATGTGGTGTTTGCACCGCCCTCGACAGTACAGACTATTTGCGTTGTGGCAAACATTTTGGACCTGCTTCCTCCACCAGAGTTCCGGCTGGGTCATCCTGCCACACTACACGCCTGTTTTAGGGTCGCGTCTCTCTTCTGGTTAAAGCGTTCGCTCGTCACGCTGAAGACCCGGGTTCGATTCCCCACGTGTTAAGCCAATTTCTGGTGTCCCCGCCGTGATATTTCTGGACTATTGCTAAAAGCGGTGTAAAACCGAACTCACTCACTCACTCCAATCGGTACCAATCTGGTATAATAGCCAGAGGCTCCGGTATATTTATGGAGGTATATGGCGCACTCAACAATCGACGATAACTTGCACAAAGGTCTCAGTTTTCTTAACACGTTTCATAATGTCCTCGGTATTATACAATAGTTATAAATCACTTGCACTAACACTTATATTTCATGAAAACCGTAAACCAGGTAAAGGCGAGAATTTATGTATGTCAGCTTCTTTGTTGTGAGAAACATGGCATTTAAGAGTATATTCCTACTCCGTCATCACCTGTACCACGTCTGAACAAGCCGTTCAAACACCGTTACGTTAACACACATCGTTAAACGGTGATATTAAGAAGTCTTGAACTACTAAAGTATCACCACTGTATACTGATAGGAAGGCAATAATCTGCTGTGTGCAACGGTGCCAGTACATTATACAGCTATGTACGTTGTCAGAGCAAAAAAAACAAGAAGAAAAAAATTATACATACCTTTCTTGTAGCAGACTATTATGATGACTATTATTATGATGAGGAGGATAAGGACGACTATAACGATTAGAACAATTATCTCCGTGCCCAGTGCCGCCGTTGAAGCGCCCGTGTCTGAAACAAGGAAGGAATGCATGAGTGAGTGAGTGAGTGAGTTGGGTTTAACGCCGGTAAGTCCCAGGTCACGGCGTGCCAGGTCATGTGGGAGGCCATGTCCAAGTAACGTACGGCCCAAGTGCTGATCACTCTGGGGAGCACCTGGCCAGAAACATGGGGGTTCTACGACTCCGACCATTGGTCACAGGTTTCTGGGGCGTCAGAAGGGAGCAACCCTTTAAGAGTATGTCTGAACCGGAAATCTCAGCTAGTGTCTTAGATATCTGCGCCATTATTTCGGCCATGGCTTGAATACATCCCGTATGTTTCTCCGAAATGAGCAGCTGAACAATTATTTCATTTCAGAACGTGTGATGTGAAGGAATTTGTAACATACGACCCGCCTACAACACTGTGGATATTCGATGATATCGAATGATTGTATCCCTATGACATCGCGTCATGAGAATATGTCATGGTCTAATTAATCACTAATTAATTCACTTATATCTAATTAAATCACTTATAGCTATTTATACCACTTATATCTATTTACGTCACTTATGTCTGTTCAAACCACTGATGTCGAATTAAACCACTGATATCCATTTAAACCACTGATATCCATTTAAACCACTGATATCCATTTAAACCTGTAACTTACTTGGTGGACTCGGCGTTGTTTCTTGCTGCAAGTCCAAGTTGATGGGTTCGGACGATCCAATGGTGTTTCTAGCGACACAGGTGTACTGACCAAAATCGTCCACCGTCGTCGGTGTGATTTTCAAACTGGCTCCAGTCTCCGCTAGCTGCGTGCTACCAAACGACCACGTGTACGACGATGTGGGCGGGTTGGCCCTGGTCTGGCAGGTCAAGGTCGCGCTATTGCCAATCGTTGTTGTGACGATGGAGTTCTTTAAGATACCACGAGGGCGATCTGTCAACATTACATATGAAAACAATTTGAAATAGCATTAAAGTCAAAGTAATTTCAGGCCATATTTACTTTTGACAAGCTATTTTCTAGTTTCTTAGCTTAGCACAGATGAAAATGGAAGTTTGACATGACGTCAGCAGCATACGTGTAACACAGTGATGGATGCTATCTGCACAATAACAGCGAATATATCTACTTTAATGTGGAAAATATCAAATTATATTAGTGCGTGTGTCTGTATCTGTGTTTGTGTGTCATTCTGTATGTGTGTGTCTGTGAGGGTATGTCTTCTGTGTGTGTGCTGTGAGGGTATCTTCTGTGTGTGCTTATGCTTGTACGGCATGATGGCAGAGGTTGATACTGCAATCACACATTTCTAGTGAGCGGCAAAAAGAGACCAGATTGCGTCGGCTATTCTTGAACTACATAGTTCTGAATACTCACATGACCTTATTCATTACTCCCCTGCATTATCCATGAATACACAGTGTAGATTTGCATCACAGTCACTACCTTTACGGCCTGGTTTCAGGGGGAGGGAAGCCAGCAGTACATCAGGCCAATGAACCGTCAAATTACATCAGCGTTATTTCTCGATCATGTGCTGACGTGCCCTACTCATTGTCAATATCAGAAATACTAGTGACCCTACCATGCCGGGAGGGAGTAATGACCCAACCATGCCGGGAGGGAGTAATGCTCACTGACTTCACACGGCTTCCATGTCATTGCTTGACCAAACCGAACACACATCGTAACACACATCGTAACATACATGGGTTTACTTTAGCGCTGTAGGCTATAATAACAGTATGATTCAATACTGCTACCAGTATGATAATTGTCTGAGGCGAGTTAATTTATACAGCACATCAAATCGTTTAACCTAGATATTACTAGCACCACGTCCCCCTCTTCAATACTTACATGATACATTAATGTCAATGCTAGAACTGGTCGTGCCCTTCACGTTGGTTGCCTGACACATGAAAGTGGCATTGTCTTCAGTCGAGGCGGACGATATGGACAACGTGGCGCCATTTTGATAGAAATCTCCATTACGCAACCAGACGTAGGTGGCAGAGGGCGCTGCGCTAGAGGAGCATGTGACTGAAATTGTCTCCCCTTCAGTGACATTGACCTTAGATGGTGTCAGTGAGACTTCCTTTGGAACAACTGGGGGCAAAGCATTGAACATGACACGATAACAAAGAATTCAGTTTACATTTCAGAACCAGTTATATAGCTGCATTGTCATCGTTAACTTGTGAATGTTGATAGAAAGGTGTGAAACAAAATGAAGACAATTAAAGGAACAGCCTGTGATTTATCTGTGATCAAGAATGACAACACACGAAGCAACAAGATTAAAACCATATTAACCTCGTTTATGATGAGTATTCGAAAAATTATGACCTTCTCAAAATGATATATGTACACCGTAAGACGCATATGTATAAACAGTGGGATTAAACGTTAGAAGACCACAACCATGAGGGGGAATACAAACAGGATGCAAAGAAACAGTGCAGAAGAACAGGTGCAGAACCATGGCAGAAATTGTAACGGTTTCGTTAGCAGCACCCACCGTGGTAGGTGACCTCGTCAGAACACGCCGTCATGAACGGTATTGGTTAAACAACGTACACTTCCTAGCGGGATATCCAATGTACATGAGAAGGACCACAGACCATGTAGACGATAACACGGTCGTGAATAGTATATATCATGGGTATATAGCTAATGTTGTAGCTATAAACATGTCTTGCCAGGAGAGTAAGGGAAATACGTTTTTTTATAGCTCGGTGTAGTATTTCAGGATTATCATCGGGTTTTATCGTAATTTGTGAAGAAGAGCTGATCACGAATGAAGAAAGTGATCACGAATCACCGACTGGATCACGGACTTGAATCTAACCAACACTCCCTCCCTGACACCACCGTTCTGTACAATACTCCAGGGTAGTCAGTCAGAGGCATTGGGGAGTAAACAAAATCGGGGTTAAAGCAGACATATTTGTTAAAGGTGCATAACAAAAATCACAACAAAACTCAACAGCATAAAAAGTATTTTATTTTTTTTTAAATATTAAAAAATGAAACAAAACAAAATTATTGTGTTATGGTCACGCAAGGAATGTGTTAAACCACACGGAATGAACTCAAAACACAACGGGATAGGGAGATACAACACTGACCACGGCACACAACACAGCACTACTTACACGTGATCGTCAGTGTAACATACGACCCACTTCCGGTTCCAATGGCGTTTTCACAATTGCACTGATAGCGCCCCGCGTCTTCTGGCGTCAGACTGTCAATTGACATAGATGGACTGCCAGGTGTGCTGCCTGTGTACCTGCTGTCTGACATGTCTACAGGTTGCTGGGAGGAGCCGTTCAGCATGTTCCAGGTCACTGCCGTCACGTTTGGGTTGGCGTCGATCGTGCAAGGTATGGTGACGGTATCGCCGGTATCAGCAATCAGCGGTTCATCCGGGGAAGACACGCGAGGAAAATCTGAAAGACAGATGTGACCCACAACTGTAAATATACTTCATTTTCTATTTGCTGGGTAATCCTTCACTGTCGCCGTATAGACAATGTTTAATTCAACCAAGAAGGTATGTCATCATGACTAGAGAAGTCAGTAAGTTGGTATGTCTATGTTCACTGTTTAAACTCATTTTGAGTACTGGTTGAAACGCATACCAATACTCAATCAATATAGTGGCACATCAATCTCCAGACGTTGGGAACAGTTCTGGATGTTTGGCGTTGGGAAAGTAGTAGCAGAAGGAAATATCACTGAGGTTTTGCTTCGTTCAATCAAAACTTGTAAGGGATATATAAACTTTAAATAGTTAATTAAATAATTATTCTGGAAATCTAAGGACGTGTTTCCACTGTCTAGCATTTCACTGTATATCATTCAAATATTTTATAGTAAATCTGAATAATCATATATAATTTATGTTAGCTGTGATATCAAGTCATTGTCAAGATCAAATCCTTATCACTGCATCTATTGATTGTAATACTTACATTGAACATCCACGAGTATTGAAACCTCGGCCGTTCCCTTCGTGTTATTAACTTTGCACGTGTATGTCCCAGAATCCTCTGGTGTTGCGGAAGTGATGTTAAGGTAGACGCCATCTTGGTATTCCACTCCTCCTCTCAGCCAGTTAAAACTAGGAGAGGGTACGGCGTTTCCTGAGCACGTGACCAATATAGCCTCGTTCTCGACTACTGTCACAGACGTTTGGCTCACTGTGACGTTCTCTGGCTGGTCTGGTAAGTTTTTAAAATCAAATGGCTTAACGACTCGGATAATGGAAGGATCGACTTATTGTCTGATATAGACCGTGCAAGTTAAAACAAGATTCATACGAACATTACAATAAGCAGGGTCCCGATCCACAAAGCATTCGTAGCACTACGTCATTCGTTAGCCATTGATATAGTACAGAGTTACGATAGGTCGTAACGTTACGAATGCTTTGCGGATCGGGACCCTGCATTGCAAGTACCATAAATTAATAATATGTTGTTATGGGAACCGTTGCTCGTGGATTATGTTTAGAACATAGAGACTCATTTTAAAATGTATTCAGTACGCAATCTACACCGGTTATATTTAAAAGTGAACTTCAGCACCCACCACACAGACACACAGTGCACACACCATTGCTTTGTACAGTGTATACACAGCATGTGTCATAGATGGCAGGGTTCTGCCAAATTAAGAAACAGAAGCAACCGAACAATGAAAGAACGAAATCAGGGACAACAAATCAAGGACGGTAAACGGAAATAATATGCAGATAAGACTGGTACGATCTGCTTGTTTGCGACCTTCGTACAACAACAAACTCAACAGCAGGAAGAAAGAATAAGACGCAAATTTACGCCAACAAAATACTAATAAGAAACCTGAAGCATACAAAACCATGACGAAGTTCTGAAGCAAGCGAACAGTGAAGGATATTCTGAGTTTTCAACGAACATTGGGACGATCAAGGAAGGAAAGAGGAAGTAATATGCAGATCAGACTGGTACGTTCTGCTTGGGAAAGACAACGAACACGAGCCTCATGAAACTGCAAACTGATGTAATAAAAAGCAAAAAGAAAAGAAGAGCATGCATATATATAGAAACAAAATACCAATCCACAGTTAATGTTCGTGGTACAAAAACGTGAAAACATGGCGTCACGTAGCCATAGGAACCGTGCAAAAGTGAAAATGTGAGTGCAGGTGACGTCATGCAAGAGATGTCAACGAGAACACGTGCAAACATGCAATAGGGTGTAAATAACAGCCAGCCGCCGTCAGAAAAGTTGGTTCGTGGGTTCCAAGAAGCAAACACCAAAACCGTGCAACGGACGACTAGAACATCCAGTACAATGAAACTTACAGCTGATCGTCACTAACACATCCCTGCTCGTGGCCTGACCTCTTGGGTTACCAGCACTGCAGCTGTAGTTCCCGGCATCAGCAGACGACAACGCTAGTATCGTAAGACCGGTGGAGGCGCTTGTCCCGCCGCTATACTTGCTGGTGTCCGAAAGGTCAAGGACGGCGGAATCTTTCAGCCATTGAAATGTGTTTACTGCTGGGTTGGCGTCCACGACGCAGGGGATGCTGAGAGCGTTGCCTTCGTCAGCGCCGAATGCATCACCGCCAGGTATCGTTACTCGCGGGGCGTCTATATAGTTATAGTGAGAACATTAGAGCCTGGTGGTGTAACATGGCATGCTACACTCCTCACACCGACAACACACATTCTTACGATCATGAGATGATATTACAAGGTATAAACAATTTCGACATTGTGAATCTATGTTTTTGACTGACTGAGTTTGGTTTTACGACGCTTTTAGCAATATTCCAGCAACATCACAGCGGGGGACACCAGAAATGGGCTTCACACAATGTACCCATGTGGGGATTCGAACCCCGGGTCTTCGGCGTGACGAGCCAACGCTTTAACCACTAGGCTACCCCACCGCCCCTCTATGTTTTTGATGCAAGCAGACATTGTGTATACGTTAACTGAAACTGTATGGAAGCTGTGAGCAATTGGTTTCTCAAAGCGATTATCTCAGATATAAAGTCGATGTATATCTGCAAGAGAACGTGACCATTGTATGGGTGTTAGCGTCAACGGAAATCCAACAATATACTTCGTTGATAGTTATAATCACAAGCTGTGAATGTCGGCAGAACATTTGTCATGCCGTTAGTGTCTATATACCATGAACCTGTCATACTGTTAGTGTTAGTATACCGTGAACCTGTCATACTGTTAGTGTTAGTATACCGTGAACCTGTCATACTGTTAGTGTTAGTATACCGTGAACCTGTCATACTGTTAGTGTTAGTATACCGTGAACCTGTCATACTGTTAGTGTCAGTATACCATGAACCTGTCATGCTGTAAGTGTCAGTATACCGTGAACCTGTCATACTGTTAGTGTCAGTATACCATGAACCTGTCATACTGTTAGTGTTAGTATACCGTGAACCTGTCATACTGTTAGTGTCAGTATACCGTGAACCTGTCATACTGTTAGTGTCAGTATACCATGAACCTGTCATGCTGTTAGTGTCAGTATACCATGAACCTGTCATGCTGTTAGTGTCAGTATACCGTGAACCTGTCATGCTGTTAGTGTAATTACACCGTGAACCTGTCATACTGTTAGTGTTAATATACCGTGAACCTGTCATACTGTTAGTGTCAGTATACCGTGAACCTGTCATACTGTTAGTGTAAGTATACCGTGAACCTGTCATACTGTTAGTGTTAGTATACCGTGAACCTGTCATACTGTTAGTGTCAGTATACCATGAACCTGTCATGCTGTAAGTGTCAGTATACCGTGAACCTGTCATACTGTTAGTGTCAGTATACCATGAACCTGTCATACTGTTAGTGTCAGTATACCGTGAACCTGTCATACTGTTAGTGTCAGTATACCGTGAACCTGTCATACTGTTAGTGTCAGTATACCATGAACCTGTCATACTGTTAGTGTCAGTATACCATGAACCTGTCATGCTGTTAGTGTCAGTATACCGTGAACCTGTCATGCTGTTAGTGTAATTACACCGTGAACCTGTCATACTGTTAGTGTCAGTATACCGTGAACCTGTCATACTGTTAGTGTCAGTATACCATGAACCTGTCATACTGTTAGTGTCAGTATACCATGAACCTGTCATGCTGTTAGTGTCAGTATACCGTGAACCTGTCATGCTGTTAGTGTAATTACACCGTGAACCTGTCATACTGTTAGTGTCAGTATACTGTGAACCTGTCATGCTGTTAGTGTCAGTATACCATGAACCTGTCATACTGTTAGCGTCAGTATACCATGAACCTGTCATGCTGTTAGCGTCAGTATACCGTGAACCTGGCATACTGTTAGTGTCAGTATACTGTGAACCTGTCATGCTGTTAGTGTCAGTATACCGTGAAGCTGCCATACTGTTAGTGTCAGAATACAATGAACCTGTCATGCTGTTAGTGTCAGTATACCATGAACCTGTCATACTGTTAGTGTCAGTATACATCCATCAATCTGTGACCCTGTATTTTTCTGACGATATTTGATATTAGTTTCCTGTTTCCTCTTGACAATAACATGGTAACTGGACGATGGCATGATAGACTTAGGTATTACATTCCACGTTGACCCGGACCGTCTCGGTGATGTTCCCCTTGGAGTTGGAGCCCACACACGTCACGTCCCGGTTGTCGTCCGGTCTAGCTGAATTGATAACGAGGATTGGAGCGGAGGTTATAACTTCATTTCCTGTTCTCCATTCGTAGTTGGGCATCGGTACAGCGTTCACGAGGCAGATGAGGGTGAGGCTGTCACCTTCGTTGAGGGTTTGCGCGCCACTTGGAGTGATAGCAATACTCGAGGGAGGATCTGGAAGCAAATTTATGGTGGACCCCTTTAATCAAATGTACATATATGTAGGCACAGTATAGGATTAATGTAGGCACAGTAGAGGATCAATGTAAGCACAATATAGGACCAATGTATTCACAGTACAGGACGAGTGTAGGCACAGTACAGGACCAATGTAGGCACAGTAAAGGATCAATGTAGGCACAGTAGAGGACCAATGTAGGCACAGTACAGGACCAAAGTAGACACAGTAGAAAAACCAATGTAGACACGGTACAGGACCAATGTAGGCACAGGACAGGACCAATGTAGGCACAGTAAAGGACCAATGTAGGCACAGTATGGGACCAATGTAGGCACAGTAGAGGATCAACGTATTCACAATATATGATCAATGTATGCACAGTAGAGGACCAATGTAGGCACAGTAGAGGACCAATGTAGGCACAATATCGGATCAGTGTAGGCACAATGTAGGATCAATGTAGGCACAGTAGAGGATGAATGTAGGCAAAGTGTAGGAACTCAACAATCCATCAAACAAGAGTTTTCAAATAATCCAATTGACTAGTGAGTGGTAACACAACCATCGACAAGTCCTCACGGATACGATGGATAAAGGAGAGATGTCCATGTATTGACCACCCAATCAACGTGTAAGGTGTCCATGGTGACACGTGTGCCCTTTCTACCACGGAATTTACACAGGGTGATACAGACTGTTATACCGTTAACAAGGCAATTTAAATGTTGGTCATTTGTTCTCAACAACTAATACTTGAGTCAAACCGGGTCAGCTCCCTGGATTATCTTACTGAATGTGGCAATCATTATACATTTTGATGACGGAAAATAAACCCTGTTGACATCGCTGACCGGCCAGTGGAGAGTGTAAATGTCTGAATGTCGATAGAACCCGTCATGGTTTACTGGGACATGGCTTGCAGCTGATGACTATTTCGTTGACAAGCATGCAAAGCCGGTTACACATGTAACAACGATTTGCCATGACGACTAATTCCATTTTCGCTTACACCACGGCCCTCCAGTCCCACATACAGCATACTGTGGGTGCATACTGGAGTAATTCAGTCTGTGATTCAACCCTGGAATAATTCAGTCTGTGAATCAACCCTGGAGTAATTCAGTCTGTGAATCAACCCTGGAATAATTCAGTCTGTGAATCAACCCTGGAATAATTAAGTCTGTGAATCAACCCTGGAGTAATTCACTCTGTGATTCAACCCTGGAATAATTAAGTCTGTGAATCAACCCTGGAATAATTCAGTCTGTGAATCAACCCTGGAATAATTCAGTCTGTGAATCAACCCCGGAATAATTCACTCTGTGAATCAACCCTGGAATAATTCAGTCTGTGAATCAACCCTGGAATAATTCAGTCTGTGAATCAACCCTGGAATAATTCAGTCTGTGAATCAACCCTGGAGTAATTCAATCTGTGAATCAACCCTGGAATAATTCAGTCTGTGAATCAACCCTGGAGTAATTCAGTCTGTGAATCAACCCTGGAATAATTCAGTCTGTGAATCAACCCTGGAATAATTCAGTCTGTGAATCAACCCCGGAATAATTTAGTCTGTGAATCAACCCCGGAATAATTCAGTCTGTGAATCAAACCTGGAATAATTCAGTCTGTAAATCAACCCTGGAATAATTCAGTCTGTAAATCAACCTTGGAATAATTCAGTCTGTGAATCAACCCTGGAATAATTCAGTCTGTGAATCAACCCTGGAGTAATTCAGTCTGTGAAACAACCCTGGAATAATTCAGTCTGTGAATCAACCCTGGAGTAATTCAGTCTGTGAATCAACCCTGGAATAATTCAGTCTGTGAATCAACCCTGGAATAATTCAGTCTGTGAATCAACCCTGGAATAATTCAGTCTGTGAATCAACCCTGGAGTAATTCAATCTGTGAATCAACCCTGGAATAATTCAGTCTGTGAATCAACCCTGGAGTAATTCAGTCTGTGAATCAACCCTGGAATAATTCAGTCTGTAAATCAACCCTGGAATAATTCAGTCTGTGAATCAACCCCGGAATAATTTAGTCTGTGAATCAACCCCGGAATAATTCAGTCTGTGAATCGAACCTGGAATAATTCAGTCTGTAAATCAACCCTGGAATAATTCAGTCTGTAAATCAACCTTGGAATAATTAAGTCTGTGAATCAACCCTGGAGTAATTCACTCTGTGATTCAACCCTGGAATAATTCAGTCTGTGAATCAACCCTGGAATAATTCAGTCTGTGAATCAACCCTGGAATAATTCAGTCTGTGAATCAACCCTGGAGTAATTCAATCTGTGAATCAACCCTGGAATAATTCAGTCTGTGAATCAACCCTGGAATAATTCAGTCTGTGAATCAACCCTGGAATAATTCAGTCTGTGAATCAACCCTGGAATAATTCAGTCTGTGAATCAACCCCGGAATAATTTAGTCTGTGAATCAACCCTGGAATAATTCAGTCTGTGAATCAAACCTGGAATAATTCAGTCTGTAAATCAACCCTGGAATAATTCAGTCTGTAAATCAACCTTGGAATAATTCAGTCTGTGAATCAACCCTGGAATAATTCAGTCTGTGAATCAACCCTGGAGTAATTCAGTCTGTGAAACAACCCTGGAATAATTCAGTCTGTGAATCAACCCTGGAGTAATTCAGTCTGTGAATCAACCCTGGAATAATTCAGTCTGTGAATCAACCCTGGAATAATTCAGTCTGTGAATCAACCCTGGAGTAATTCAGTCTGTGAATCAACCCTGGAATAATTCAGTCTGTGAATCAACCCTGGAGTAATTCAATCTGTGAATCAACCCTGGAATAATTCAGTCTGTGAATCAACCCTGGAATAATTCAGTCTGTGAATCAACCCTGGAATAATTCAGTCTGTGAATCAACCCTGGAATAATTCAGTCTGTGAATCAACCCCGGAATAATTTAGTCTGTGAATCAACCCTGGAATAATTCAGTCTGTGAATCAAACCTGGAATAATTCAGTCTGTAAATCAACCCTGGAATAATTCAGTCTGTAAATCAACCTTGGAATAATTCAGTCTGTGAATCAACCCTGGAATAATTCAGTCTGTGAATCAACCCTGGAGTAATTCAGTCTGTGAAACAACCCTGGAATAATTCAGTCTGTGAATCAACCCTGGAGTAATTCAGTCTGTGAATCAACCCTGGAATAATTCAGTCTGTGAATCAACCCTGGAATAATTCAGTCTGTGAATCAACCCTGGAGTAATTCAGTCTGTGAATCAACCCTGGAATAATTCAATCTGTGAATCAACCCCGGAATAATTTAGTCTGTGAATCAACCCCGGAATAATTAAGTCTGTGAATCAAACCTGGAATAATTCAAACTGTAAATCAACCCTGGAATAATTCAGTCTGTAAATCAACCTTGGAATAATTCAGTCTGTGAATCAACCCTGGAATAATTCAGTCTGTGAATCAACCCTGGAGTAATTCAGTCTGTGAAACAACCCTGGAATAATTCAGTCTGTGAATCAACCCTGGAGTAATTCTGTCTGTGAATCAACCCTTAACTAATGCCCGTGTTGTCGTGCACTGAGCTTCTCTGACAACAACCTGATTACTTGAATATACTGATGGCAACAAATAAAGCAACGTATAGAATGATTGGTCGGTATCGGATGTTCTACTTACACATAACTATATTACATAGCTATGTTCTTTATTTATTACCATCAGTATACCTAGGTATTTGGATACTTACAGACAACACGAACGATGACGCTTTTGCTGCGGGTCCGTCCCATCTGATTGGGAACCTCACAGTAGTAGCTTCCCGCGTCGTTCTTCTGGATGTTGGCGATGGTGAGGTGAGGTGAGGCAACACTGTTTCCCCCGGAGTAACCTGGGTTAGTCCGGTTGAGGAACTGGGAGTTCTTAAACCACGTAACCCCGAAGGGGATTGGGTTGGCGTACACTGAGCACAGAAGAGTCACTGAAGACCCTTCATCAATATCTTGAGGGGAGGAACTTGTGTTGATGATTGGAGGAACTGCGATAAAATAAGACCTCTTTACTCGGGGTAATGTTCCTCTATAAGGAGTGGTGCTAAATAATGACAGGACGCTGGTAAATCACTGAGTGGGTGAGTTTAGTTTTACGCCGTTTCAAGCAATATTCTAGCAAAATCACGGCGGACGACGCCAGAAATGGGCTTCACACATTGTACCCATGTGGGGAGTGGGACCCGTGTCTTCGGCGTGACGAGCGCACGCTTTACCCCATCGCTCCCAGGTAAATAAATAAGCACATAAGTACTTAAGTGCTTATACATCAATAAGCACTTAAGTATTTGAATCCAGGAGACCTTACCTTACGATTTGTGTATACTGTTAAACTCCTTCACGTGAATGTCGAATCAGAAAACGGCCTTACATAAGGTCAGCGGGCACGGGTTGCCTTTTGGTGTGCAAAGTTGCGTCCCTTGGGTGTTTAAGAAAGTCAAGGTCATGTGGCTAGGTTTGTCTCTTCATGGTCTTAATCAAGGTGGTAAACGTCCGAGACCCGCCCGGAGGCCGTGATAAAACTAAATACAGTTCAAAACGGCCTAAAACCCAACACACTCATACATTCGGTAAATAGGAACTCACATCTGACGCTAATGCCGACAATGACGGAGGCCTGTCCCTTTTCGTTCGTCGCCTTGCAGGTGTACCTGCCGTTGTCAAACGGCGTCGACGCTGTGATGTTGAGGGCGGAGCTGCTGGAGACAGGGTTGGTGCTGTCCGTTTCGAAAAACCACGCGTAGGTTGGGGACGGCACGGCGTCTGCAATGCACGTCACCAGGACGTCTCCACCAGCATCAACCTCGAAGGCGTTTGGGACAGCACGGATATTGGTGGGAGCATCTGAGCGAGTATAGCATATGTATGAATACAAACGTCATATAATACATGATCAGGCCATGATATATCAATGTTAAACTTTCTTACACATACAACACGTGCCCCTGTCCCTGAAGTCACCCGACGACGCCCCCTGGTGACACCTTGCACAAAGCAAGTATAGCTGTCCTCGTGGAGGATTTGTTCAGCAATATTATGCCATAAAATAATAAGCACCGAGGTATGTCTTATCTTACTGGTCACGATATGGCTGAAATATTGCCGATGTGACTTTAAATCTTAACTCACTCACTTGTCTTACTGTTATGTGACAACAGCCTGTGAGTGAGTGAGTGAGTTTAGTTCTACGCTGCTTTTAACCATATTACAGCAATATCACGGCGGGGGACACCAGGAATGGGCTTCACACATTGAACCCATGTGGGAATCGAACCCGGGTCTTCGGCGGGACGATCGAACGCCTTAACCACTGGGCTACCCTACCACAGCCTATGACAAATGGATCTACATCAGACAGTTTGATAATTTATATAGCGAACAACGATCTACTCTGGAGGGTTCAGGTGACCTGCACTCCAACAAGCCTGACCACCCAATCCACGAATTCCCTCTGAAGATCGGTGAATCCCTACGAGTGCATTGCCAGGGTGCTTTAGTCGGAGAAGGGGACGTATATATGTTATCGAGTACACTCATGAACAGATCTTATTTGACAGAGTTTGATATATGAACACAGCAAGAGGGTTGGGGTGATCCTGGCCCAGTCAGGCTGGTAAGGCTCATCATCAGCTCAGGGCCCTTGCTCCTCTGCACGCAGCCCAGCCAGCGAATGGGACTTCACCCAGGAAGCGCTGCCTAATTAGAGCCATCTATTATCATTATTCAAATCAACATCTACCGGGTACCTTTCTATACAACTTACAACTTATGGAAACAGACACCGCATTACTCGGAGTGGTTCCTAGACCATTCCCAGCCTCGCACTGATACGATCCTGCGTCAGACGGCAAGAGGTTAAATATCGTCATCGCGGGGGTTGCAACAGTTCCTCCCCCGTACTTCGATCCCGAAATGGTGACCGGTAGAGTCGAGCCGGAAACAGTCCTGTACCACGTCACTGACGTTACCGTGGGATCAGCGTCGATGATGCATGGAATGGTGAGAGACTCGCTGATGTCAGCACCATACGACGCGTTTGGAATTGTGACTTTGGTTTATCTGGGAAAAATAAAACATCATTATGTTTTAGAGATTAAAACAAAAAGCAGCAAAGGGGGCTCGGGTGATCCTGGCACAGTTTAGGCTCGTCATCAGCCTAGTGCCTGACAGCGAATGAGACTTCACCCAGGAAACGCTGCCCAGGCAAACCTATCACACCCACACCCACACCCACACCCACACCCACACAAAGCCACACACATTCCACACACAAAGCCACACCCATTATACACACACACTACAACTCCATCACCTTTACTCACATCGGACGACGACGGTGACGCTAGGACCAGATCCTTCACCCACAACGTTTGAGACGATGCAGACGTACGTCCCCGCGTCCTCTGCCTGGGGGTTGTTGATAATCAGAGTGGGTGAGGTCGGAGTATCGCCATTGAGGAACCGCCCTGATGACCTGTCTAGTACTTGGTTGTCCTTCACCCATCGGACAGTGGTCGGAGATGGCATGGATGCATAAGAGCAGTGCAGATTGCCAGTAACCCCCTCTGTCAACGTGTACGTGGATGGGCTGGAGGAAACGGTCGGCTTATCTAAAACACACGATATGATGATGAGTTCTTTGTAATATTGAACGAGTTGCGTCCCTTGCACGGATCAGAATAAGTTCCTTGTGCGTTTGACATTACAATCTCAGTTTTAAAACGGTGGTTTAAACTTACACGGCAAACCTCGCACCTCAATGTTACAGGACATAACGGGACAACTGATTAAAGCGGCGTTAAAACCAAAACACTCACTCACTCACTCACTATGTGACTGTTAGTTAATACAGATATCAGCAGAGTGTTAACTTTACAAGTAAATGCATAGAGTAGTATCTTATAACATGTCCGGTACATTAAAATGGATACGAATTTGGCGGTTGCCGTGCCAGCGGGTAATATTTTTTCCAGTTGTCACCCTTCTGGATGGGATGACACGGAAACTTGTTAAAGCGTCATTGACCAATGAAATTAAAGTATTTTACATGAAGGTAAGATAAATGCACATGTCGTGTATGTATAGACTGTTAGGATATAATGGTATACAGGTACACAGACGATGCTCCCTCTAAAGATCAGTATGTTTTATATTTGGCACAATCAGCTTTTTGCTTCAAGTACCAGTTACACTTTAAATCATCCGTTCATCCATTCCGACCTACTCACATTGAACTGTGACGGTTTTTGTGACCCTTCTCCCACTCGTTGCTGGATGGGACATGTCGCAGTCGAGCCGAATGCCATCGTCGGCGGCGGTGAAGAGGCGGTAGAGGTAGTTCACGGTCCTGAAGGTGCCGTCACCGTTGACGGTGGCTGGAGGGCTGTATCCGTCCGTTAGTACAGAGCGAACTCGCCACCTCAGCGTGGCTTGAGGGACTGCACCGTCAGCCACGCACAAGTACGTGACGTTTTGGCCCTCGTTGATGGTGTCGGCCCCGATAATCTCCGGGTACTGACTAGGCGGGGGAACTGCAGTGATAGTGATGATAAATTCATAATCATGATTATTGATCCTAATGATCATAGTATTAATACAGTACAATACAGACAGTCATAGTCTACATAAGGTTTGTGGTTCTACGCCGCGGTCAGCAATAGTCCAGGCTGGTCAAGCCACATCACGGCGGCGCGAAGAAACGATAGTTAGGGAGTGAGTGAGTGAGTTTAGATTTACGCCGCACTCAGCAATATTCCAGCTATATGGCGGCGGTCTGTAAATAATCTACATAAGTCTGGACCAGACAATCCAGTGATCAACACCATGAGCATCGATCTACGCAATTGGGATACGATGACACGTGTCAAACAAGTCAGCGAGTCTGACCACCCGATCCCGTTAGTCGCCTTTTACGACAAGCGTGGGTTAATGAATATCAGTTCTAACCCGGATCTTCACGGGTCAGCTAGGGAGTGAGTGACTTTAGTTTTACGCCGCTTTTAGCAATATTCGAGCAATATCACGGCGAGAAACATCAGAAATGGGATTTTAACATGAGACCCATGTTGGAAATGAAACCCGGATCCTCGGCGTGACGTGCGATTGCTACTCTACCACGCCAGACAGAACCGCCAGGATCCGATGATAACCCGATCCAGTGTTGTAGCTTTTACACGACTACAAGGTGATGGTAGGGTCTTCTCCAGCCTTGCCACTGAATGCGTTAATGTACCTAAATATCCTAAATATCAAAATATTGCCAATACAAATGATAACATCTTTCCTGTGTAGCTGTGAAAGAAACTAACATGTCGAAATTGGGTCCTCGTTTTACTCAGAGACGGTAGCTGCAAGAACAAATATGCAAAAGAAATTCATCTCTCTATAGATTATACGTGCGTCTATCGGTTTCTATCTGTGATCATTCAATGCAATCCATATGCTATCTAGCATGGCATCTATTCATATGTTTCTGTGTGCGTCTACCAGCTATCTATATGTGCATTTATCAATCGTAAATCTATCTATACATATCTATCCGATTGTATCTGTTATCTCTATCTGAGCCAATGTCAGTTTCAGAAATGGCTACGTCTTATACCTAGGCATGCATCGATGTTGATCAATGTTGTTCGATGTTGATCAATGCTATTCAATATTGAATCATTGATCAATGCTAATCCATGTTGATTAAGGCCGTTCGATGTTGACCAGTTCTGTTCGATGTTGAGCAATACGCTTCTATGTGGATCAATAATATCGATAGTGGATCAATAATATCGATAGTGGTCTCTATCCATCATCTACGTTCGATACGTATCCACGCTTCCTGTCGCACCGTGCTCCTGATTGGCACCATCCAGTAGGTGTGGCCTTGTAGTCATGACAACCAGAAACTGACGACACGGTGATTGGACAGGCAATCAGGGAGGAATGTGAGGAGTGTGGGGTTTTATTCAACCTATTCATCAAGCAGAGTGAGTGAGTAAATATGGCTTTGTTGCCATTGAAAGCAATATTGTAGCTGAAGCAGGGCGGTTGACAAGAGATGGGCTTCACACACTCTACGGAGCCAGTTATATATTCATACCTTTTATACCGTGTATACCTTTTATACCGTGTATACCTTTTATACCGTGTATACCTTTTTGACAATGTATCATTGTTTGGAGAAATATGTATAACAGGAGTGGAAATAAGATTTAAAAAATAACCATGACTATAAAAATATAAAAAGTTATTCATTCATGCATTCATTCTATTGCAATACTAGACATTGAATGATATAATTTAATTTCAACAGGGTATGTATATTCTCATCAGAATACCTCAGTTATATATCACTCACAACGTTGTTGTTATTTTTTAATGTAATAATTTTTTTAAATGTGTTTTGTTGCTGAAAACCGAAATTGTACGGAATCTTCGGTGTTTTCAGTGCGTCGTAAATGTTACAAACATACGATTACACGTAATCAGCCACAACGTAAGGGTCCAATTTGGGACTACCCTGTGACATGAAAACCGGAACTGAGACGCTATAGTAACCATAGTAACTTGGAAGTTCCGATTATATAATGACATGACTTCATATAGGGCGAAGTTAGGTAAAGCTACAGACATGATGCTTAAAAAACAATAAAAACTACTTGTCATAATCCGGGATTAACCTGGGGCGACTGAGGAACAAAAGGGAGGTAACTGTGCACATCGATAGGTTTGCGTGACATCAAACGGAAGGATGACGTAAGCTGTGAATACGTACGGAGGAACACAATGACGGACAGCATACGTACTCTGAATGTAGAAGGTGCCTGTATCACTGTTTGTTCTCCCCGTAGGCAAGGATGCCGTGCAGGTGATATTGACGCCGTTATCCTCCCTCCTGGCGGTCAGCTGGTAGGCACTGACACACTCGTAAGATACGATACCTTGAGCTGACGTGGTGATGATGGTGCAGGACGTGCTTGTGGTGAAGGGACTTAACTCGTCCCCTCTCTGCCAGACATACGTTATCTGGGCGCCGTTGGCGATGGAGCTACAGCTGAGGGTGTAACTCGTACCGGCGGTCATAGGGGTTTGCATGGAGAGGAACGGTTTGGTAAAAACTGGAAAAAGTTAGTACTAGCATGAGAATGAATGTCATGAAACTAATGATGACGATAGTGATGATGTTGGCTAATGATGATGATAGTGATGATGTTGGCTAATGATGACGATAGTGATGATGTTGGCTAATGATGACGATAATGATGATGTTGGCTAATGATGATGATAGTGATGATGTTGGCTAATGATGACGATAGTGATGATGATGTGACGATAGTGATGATGATGGCTAATGATCACGATAGTGATGATGTTGGCTAATGATGACGATAGTGATGATGTTGGCTAATGATGATGATAGTGATGATGTTGGCTAATGATGACGATAGTGATGATGTTGTCTAATGATGATGATAGTGATGATGTTGGCTAATGATGACGATAGTGATGATGTTGGCTAATGATGACGATAGTGATGATGTTGGCTAATGATGACGATAGTGATGATGTTGGCTAATGATGATGATAGTGATGATGTTGGCTAATGATGACGATAGTGATGATGTTGGCTAATGATCACGATAATGATGATGTTTGCTAATGATGACGATAATGATGATGTTTGCTAATGATCACGATAGTGATGATGTTGGCTAATGATGACGATAGTGATGATGTTGGCTAATGATGACGATAGTGATGATGTTGGCTATTGATGACGACAGTGATGATGGCTGATGGTGATGGGTGACTTTAGTTTTACAGCACTTTTAGCAATATTCCAGCAATATCACTGCAGGGGACACCAGAAATGGGCTTCACACATTGTACCCATATGGGGAATCGTACCCGGGTCTTCGGCGTGACGAGCCAACGCTTTAACCACTAGGATACCCCACCACCCGATGATGATGGTGATAATGGCTTAATGAACGTCCAATTATTGACTGGCGAAGTTCGTCAACGGATAACCACTGTGTTTTTTGTTTTGTTTTTGTTTTCTTGTGTGTGAGAGAAAGAGAGGAAGTGAGTGAATGAGTGAGTAAGGTTTTACGCCGCTTTTAGCAATATTCCCGCAAGATCAAGAGGGACACAGAATTGAGTTTCACAAATCGTACCGATGTGGGGGATTGAACCCGGGTCAACGGCGTGACGATCGAACGTTTAACCGCTAGGCTACCCCACCTCAGTGTGTGGAAGGTAGACTCAGGTTGTTTATTGGTTACATGGAAGTAAGGGGACCGTAGTGCTTGAGATGTATCAGCTGAATAGTGAGTAAGACGGGTTCTACACAGCTTTTAGCAATATTCAGATATGTTCATGGCACAGTTATCCATGTGGGGAATCGGATCCAGGCCTTCGGAGTGCCGTGAAAATACCTTTACAACAGGTTACCCCCATGACCGCCGGCCTTATTGTCACATTCATGTGAGAAAAGAGGCGTGATTGGCTCTTTTAAACCAAGGGGAATAACACGATTGTATACAAGAACCCACACTCTCTAAATGCTAAAACCGCGGACTTTCAGTGAACGTTGTTTTATGCCGAAATCAGCAGTATTCAAGATATATCACGACGGCCTGTTTAATACTTTTCACAAACACGGCGACTTGAGAACACCGGTACTTTAATCAATATGTTGCTCTGGGAATATGTACGTGACCATCAGTTAACTTGTGGCAATGGCTGTATTGATGATGATGATGATGATGATGATGATGATGATGATGCTATTGTTAATTGAACACGACAGTACAAGTCTATTTATACTAACAGTAAGTACAGACTGTATTACTAATATATTAATAGGAACAGTACAGAACTATGTCTAGCGACAGACTATAACCATTTTAGAAGACATATTTGATAATTAAGGTTCAGAGTTTGTTTTCACGGTGATTTCCTTGTAGAGCCGAAAACTGACAAAATCGAGACCTAACATTCCTAAAGGGAGTTATTAAAGATGTTTTCCTTCGATCCCCGGCACTTATAACGAAAATCGATGTTCTTAATGCGTCATCCTCAATGAATTTCACATGAATTTCGCTTGCCATAAATTATAGATTTTGGAACTCCCTACAAGGTTTATGGAATTCAAATATTTCCATCACGATAGGTTATAATGTCTGTCATTAGGCTCGTATTTCACTCATAAATATATTACAAGTCGGCTACAGTTATCAACACACTGTGCGAGTACTACACATTATTCAACATGCTCTGTAATGAAAAAGTGCAAAAACCTGCATTAGATCTAAAGAAGAAACTTACTTTGTTTCCTAAACTGCAAGTGCATATTAGTTTTACTTACTTTGAGCTGTTGATAATGAACATAAACATAGCACCATTGTAAGCCCTAGAAGCAGGGAAGGGACAGTTCGTGACGTCATGACGTGGAAGCTCTGTACACTGCTGTTGCTATTGTGGGTGTAAGGCAAAGGTCTCCGGATAACTGCCAGATATCAGACCATTGTTCTGAAAAAAGCAAAATGTTGTTAAAATACTATTTTTCAAGTTGTTCTAAGATCCTTCTACGAATCACCCTCAAATCACAAGTTGAATCAGCTCAATGACAGATATGTATTACAAAATTAAACGTGAGTTTAAAACTGGAATTTCATTGACAGGTTGTCAAGAAATGGATTATTTCAGTCTATGTTTGTGTGTTAACATTTGATGTGTCATGGGCCATGTTTCAGCCGGCAAACGACGGCAGCAAGTTTCCTAATCCACAAGAACACACATATACAAGGTTATATTGAAAAGCAAATTTGTCAAATATACGTTAGCATCAAAATCATGCCGGTATAAGAACAGGTAGACCATACATATAAGTTTAGCAGGTCCGCCGTATATCTGATATACTGCGTAAAACTCTTCACTGTTTAGCAGGGAGATTTAGTTTGACATTAATGGCATATTGAGATGACTTCAACGTAACTTTATTCAGAAACTGGCACCCGTGAAGATCCGGGTTAAAATGAGCCTTCAGTAACCCATGCTTGTCCTAAGAGGCGACTAACGGGATCGGGTGGTCAGGCTCGCTGGCTTGGTTGACACATGTCATCGGTTCCCAAGAACGCAGATCGATGCTCATGCTGTTGATCACTGGCTTGTCTGGTCCATTTACAGACCGCCGCCATATAGCTGGAATATTGCATTTTATCCTCCAAACCTTTACTGACTGACTGAGTTTGGTTTTACGCCGCTTTTAGCAAAATTCCAGCAACATCACGGCGGGGGATACCAGAAATGGGCTTCACACACTGTACCCATGTGTGGATTCGAACCCGGGTCTTCGGCGTGACGAGCCAACGCTTTAACCACTAGGCTACCCCACCGCCCCCCAAAGTTTTACATCTACTAGCATGTCATCAATAATAAGTTATACTATGATCAAATTTGTAGAGAGGTTTTGGTAAACCACGACGTTAACACTCAGTAAATCATCACAGCATCGACCGTTTCTTCTGGGGCGCATCAACCTGACATAACCTGCAGAAACAGCTCGTGCTTCACGCTGGAATAACGTACAGCACGAGCTCCCCGAGGACTTGCTACAAGTTCCAGCAGCTTACATGAAACTGCGTTCCAGCTAAGGTTGACATTTTATCAGCTGTAGCGGTTCGATACATTGTCAGCAGCGCACGAATCTTCTTCACAGCGGTATTAAGCTTTTATCGGAAAACCAGAAACACAAACGAACGAATTTGCGATGTCTTACGTGGGTAAACACACTTCGATCGGCTGTTTGACCTACATCACTGACACTGGTATGCTTGTTCAATCAAGGAGTGCGTGTTTGTCATACTGACAGAGTATTGTCAGTCCTTTGGATATTGGCGCAATATTAGTAAAAGTAGGTCATCAGCATGAATGTAATTAAACGATCTTTTATGGTGAAATGATCTTTTGTTATAAATTTTGAATTAAATGTCATTTCGAGTTTGATTATTTAACCCACATATGTAAAACAACAATTAGCACTTTCAAGAATAAACACCAACGAAGGAGTTTATAAATATTTATGAAACAAAGACTCATTTTGATCCCGTGAAAATATTAAACATAAAATATTGATCTAAAACCTAATGAAATGGAGTAAAAGGCAAATCAGTGAAGAAAATGTTATGATTTGATAACTGCCTATGAGTTATGACATGTGTTAGTAAAATAGTAAGTCTTGCTTCACCAACAGCACCTGCCAGTCTCACACTGTTACAGTAAATACTGCCTCACACCGGATCAGCAATTTAACGGCTACTTGCGGTGACACTTACAATTAGCATTAACAGGTATTGGTGTCCAACGTGGCCCCTAGCACAACCCTACCCATCGACCGCGGCTAGTTAAGTACTCATCACTCGACTGTCCATCAGTATCTCCTGAGAAAATTATTCTGCCTTAAAGACTTGCTCGTGTTCCAATATCCTTCACTTTCTTAAATACTTATAAAAATTATCCTATTGGCACATTTATCATTAAAACACCTTAAAGGTTATATTCCCCTACGAAATCTATAAACAGTAAAATTATTACTGTTTCTTTCTGAATATATAAAATACGTATACGATAGATGTATAAACGATATAAAAAGATTGTTTTAGATTATACTGATCCGTGGAAGACAAAGGCCGTAACTATAGTGTGTATTTTCTCCGATTTTTCATAACGATTGAATTTCTGTGCTGTTTTAAGTTTCATGAAACAGAAGTAATGTATCAGATATTGGGACGTATTTAACAACATTCAATATGACATAAATAGTGTATGATAAAATTAAGTTTAAATACCATCATCAAGTCAAAAAGTGTTTGTGGTACAATAATGTGATGTGTGTTTTATGTGGTGAAATAGACACGACATACATGATATAACTGATTACATCCTCGGTTAACAACTGTTAACAACCATCCCGGAAGTGAGAAAGACATCAGCAGGAGGTTGTGTTCTCTCAGCTGTTTACAAACGTCAATCAACAAATAAACACCTCACACCACAACTAAACTAACCTTTCTTTTTACAACAAGTACAACGTTGTGTTTGTCCCACACACTGAGCACCTGAGGACGGTGGTTTGTCTCCATTGCCAGCTACTTGGACGATAGACGTGATACACAATCCGCCGTTCCATACTCGGTTGCCATGGAGACGAACCACAACATAGGCAGTTCGATATATTCCACGTGACTCCTGAATTTGTAAGTAGCGTTCTCGGATTTGTATAGAATCATTGATTTATGCTGATAGGAAGTTGCGATTTTTATTTTCGTTTTATGACGATTGACAGATCACGATTGTATGCTGTTCTGTCGTGAATAGCCTACCTTGGTGTCTGAGGTTGTCGACAACATGGCGTTAAGCTTGTTGCATGCAATTACATCGATTCACATCACATGTCATGTCATCGTACCTAATGGGACCACGATGAACAATGCATTGCATGATCTTGGTACAATTATACATCAATGGTAGAATTAGTTCTAAATTTCTTACAATTGTACGACATCCTTAGTAGCGTTCGTGTTGCCTTGCCAACCAATCCGAACAAAATAATTGATCGACCGTCATGATATGGCCCTTTTCGTATACACCATTGCCACTTGGAGCCCGGAAACATTGCCTTACTTAGCAATGTCATTCATAATGTTCAGCTATTTTCTATCTTCGATTACTGTCCTCAATTACCCAGAATATTTAAATCTGGTACATTTCATAACCTGCACTTGTTTGATGTAATTATAGCATTGGTCTGATTTGAATGACTCGACTCTAAAGAAGCCATCTCTATCAGTGGTTACCGGGATGTACCGTGCCAAGACGCGAGAACCAGAGTTCTTCGGTAGGGGAGGACGGTGGTGACACGTTTGTCCTTTCGTCACGCAAGAAGGGCTTGTAGGTTCGAATCCCATTTCGTTCCGATTATGGTTCTTGGTTTGACAGGACCATAGGCTCTAGACTTTCCCAGTTCGGAAAGACCTACAATTCGGAATCACTTCGTCGCTCATCAACCTGACACGCCGTGATATGGTGTTAAACCCAACTCACTCACTCACCTTTCATTTAGTTGTGACCACCTTCCTCAACATAACCAATCAACCCATAACACAAGTCTACCACACATAACACCAGTCTACCACACACAACACAAGTCTACCACACAAAACACAAGTCTACCACACACAACACAAGTCTACCACACACAACACAAGTCTACCACACACAACACCAGTCTACCACACACAACACACGTCTACCACACACAACACCAGTCTACCACACACAACACAAGTCTACCACACACAACACAAGTCTACCACACATAACACAAGTCTACCAGACACAACACAAGTCTACCACACACAACACCAGTCTACCAGACACAACACAAGTCTACCACACACAACACAAGTCTACCACACATAACACAAGTCTACCAGACACAACACAAGTCTACCACACACAACACAAGTCTACCACACATAACACCAGTCTACCACACACAACACAAGTCTACCACACACAACACAAGTCTACCACACACAACACCAGTCTACCACACACAACACAAGTCTACCACACACAACACAAGTCTACCACACATAACACCAGTCTACCACACACAACACCAGTCTACCACACACAACACAAGTCTACCAGACACAACACAAGTCTACCACACACAACACAAGTCTACCACACACAACACCAGTCTACCACACACAACACAAGTCTACCAGACACAACACAAGTCTACCACACATAACACCAGTCTACCACACACAACACCAGTCTACCACACACAACACAAGTCTACCACACACAACACAAGTCTACCAGACACAACACAAGTCTACCACACATAACACCAGTCTACCACACACAACACCAGTCTACCACACACAACACAAGTCTACCACACACAACACAAGTCTACCGCACACAACACCAGTCTACCACACACAACACAAGTCTACCACACACAACACAAGTCTACCACACACAACACCAGTCTACCACACACAACACAAGTCTACCAGACACAACACAAGTCTACCACACACAACACAAGTCTACCACACACAACACAAGTCTACCACACACAACACAAGTCTACCACACACAACACAAGTCAACCACACACAACACCAGTCTACCGCACACAACACAAGTCTACCACACACAACACAAGTCTACCACACACAACACAAGTCTACCACACATAACACCAGTCTACCACACACAACACCAGTCTACCACACACAACACAAGTCTACCAGACACAACACCAGTCTACCACACACAACACCAGTCTACCGCACACAACACCAGTCTACCACACACAACACAAGTCTACCACACACAACACAAGTCAACCACACACAACACAAGTCTACCACACATAACACAAGTTTACCACACACAACACAAGTCTACAGGCACAACACCAGTCTACCACACACAACACAAGTCTACCACACACAACACAAGTCAACCACCCACAACACGAGTCTACCACACACAACACAAGTCAACCACACACAACACAAGTCTACCACACATAACACAAGTTTACCACACACAACACAAGTCTACAGGCACAACACCAGTCTACCACACACAACACAAGTCTACCACACACAACACAAGTCAACCACCCACAACACAAGTCTACCACACACAACACAAGTCAACCACACACAACACAAGTTTACCACACAACACAAGTCAACCACCAACACAACGCACGACTAGGATCCACACAAAACCCTATCCCCCACAAGACTATATATCCATCGACAAGACCATCTATCCTTCGACAAGACCATCTATCCATCGACAGGACCACCCATCCACAACCCCCAGGTATTGCCTCTTTCTTGATGGACAGGTTTAAGATGTATTATTTGCCAGATTTCTTCTGTTGTATGTGACAATGTTTCAGCCATGGACATTCTGAGTGTTTGTGTAAACACGATCAAATTGCACGCCGGGGAGGGATACAAGTCTCAGACATCTACCATTCTGGTGATGCTTGATATGGTGCTGGCAAACGTAGAACACAAACCGTGGCCATGGAACCGGGATTCGAACCCACAACCATGGGTTTAGGTACGCCACAAGGGTAAATCTCTGCAGAGAAGACGGTGCAGATGTTTGTACAGATACAATGGGGATTAGGAAGCCAGACACAATAACAACACAAGGGCTAGAAGCCAGACACAATAACAACACAAGTGCTACGATGAACGCGTTAACAATTGAAGCCTGCAAAGTACACAATGGGAAGTGAAGCCTGTGATATACATAAATAGGTGATTATGAGGACGATGCGATGTATACATAAATAGGGGATTATCGATGATGAGGATCTTTGGTAGTATGCAGGAGGTATGTAGTAACCTTGGTGTAGTAACTTGATGGCTGGAGTCTTTTGATGTAGATGGCTTCTTGGAGTTTCCTGAGTTTATGGTCTTTGAGGTTGGTTGTTGGGGTTTTGGTTCTGTCCCACTGGATACTATGGTCGGGATTGTCTTTGATGTGGTCTGAAAGGGCTGATTTTGAGTCTAGTTTGGATACTGAGGTCTGATGTTCTTTGATTTGGATTTTGAGGGGTCTTGATGTTTCACCTACGTAGGTCTGTCCACAGTCGCAGGAGACGTGGTAAACTGTTCCCTGTGGATGTTGTTTCTGGCTGGTTGGTGGCTTGCCAGTCGTTTTGATGATGTTGGGGATGGTGTTACTTCTTTTTGAAAACAACATCTTTGTTAGCCTGTTTTTTGGGGAGTCTCTGGACCTTGTGGCTGACAATTCCGTAGTAGGGGAGGCTGATGACAAAGGGTGCAGATTGTTGACGGGTGGGTCTCTCTCTGTTTTATTGTTGAAGTTCTGTATGGTTTGTTGCACAAGCTGTTCAGGGTAGTTGTTGTACTGTGTGAAGACTTGTTTTAGGTGCTGGAGTTCCGCGGTAAGGTGTTGCTTGGTGGAGCAGATGTTGTGGGCTCGGTGTACTAGGTTGGAGATGATTCCTTTCTTGACTTGGGGTGGATGATTAGAAGCGTAGTGAAGGTCTGGTCTGTGTGGGTTGGTTTTCGGTATACTGTAGTACTAAGTTTATGGTGTCCTTGAGAACCAGTACATCAAGGACGGGTAATTGACGGTTGGACTCTTCTTCCATGGTGACCTGGATACGTGGGTTTTGGGAGTTGATGTGGTCTAGTAGAGCTTTAGGGTCGCTGCCAGGCTTAAGGATGACAAAGGTATCGTCCACTTTCCGGAACCAACAGAGGGGTGTAATGGGGTATGTTTCCAGGGCTTTTTCTTCTAGGTGGGTCATGAAGATTTCAGTCATTAATGGTGATAGTGGAGAACCAATGGGGAGGCCGTGGGTTTGCTGGTATATGTTGTCCCGCCAGGTGAAGTAGGTGGAGGTGATGCAGGAGTGTAGCAGTTGGATGATACTGTCAGTTGTTAGACGGGTGTCTAAGGTTGGGTGGAATTCATCTATACGGTTTCTCAGGATTTCAATGGCTTCGTCACACAGAACCGCATAGATGAAATCCACTCAATCAACTACCGATCAGTGACTCTCTTACTCAACCACCGATCACTCACTCACTCACTCAACCACCGATCACTCGCTCACTCAACGACTGATCACTCACTCACTCACACATAAGAAGAAGAACTGGGGGTGTACAAGGTCATGTAAACAGAAGGCGCGAGTGAGTGAGTGGGTGGTTGAAATTATCCTGACAGTAAAGTAACACTACTTGAACATGTCATGCCACCATTCTATCTTTAGTTAACAGATACAAAGTTCCTATTATTTCCCAACCTTGTTTTCGCCCCCACAAACGCCGCAAATCCAAGAGTAATAACAGGAATATTTCGAAACCTATCATATTGACCGAAGGACAGAGTCTCTTTTCCGTCGCCGTGACCATCCTCACAACGTCCCCGTGTTGTTCCTGCCGAGTACGCAATTCATCATTTTTTTACAGCGTTTTCATATGACCATACGTTTGTCTTCGCATGGATGTCGCTTTGAAGAATCTCCATTGTACATGTAAACCGACCAGACAACCGACAGCCGACAATTATATAATCGATCCTTTTACTATGAAGTATGATCAGAACCGAGCACAGCGCTGTATAAATATTTGATCACTTTTAAGTGAACACAGCCCGATCAACAAATTGATGTGTCAGCGTTTGTATAGTATGAAAAAACTGGATCTAACACACTTACATATTTTGCTGTGAAGTTGAAGCACTTGTTTAGGAAAACAGAAAATCCTATTGATAGAATTAAAGAAACACACATTCACGACTAAACAAACTCGTTACCTGTTTATTGTGATTGTATTTCTCAACCATACACACCGATCTGAAGAAAGGTTGAGATTTAAAAAGTCCGGTAAATATTTGAATTATCTGACATTTTCTGTCTGAATGTATCACTGAGCAAACTTGTCGATATTGTCAACAATAAATGCCAAATTGAATATGTGTTAAAATTATTAGAGGGAAATATATTATAAAAAGGGCATGCTTATTATCTATTACTACAAAAACAAATTTGTGCGAGGTGGTTTGTTCATCGGTTCATTCATCCCGTTTCAAGAATCGTCACCACCGACCAAACCTATTGATCCCTTGTTACACTACCGGGCAAAAGAAGTACACTTATACACTAACAAACTGGATTTGACAAACAATTACAACGTAAGTAAAACGTTACTTGGCTGAAAACAGTAGCAGATATGCTGCAAACATAAAGGTAAAAAACTCAATTATAATATCCGCGCGTCAAATTCATCAACATCAAACAACCAATTTTCGCTTGCTTCATTCTCAGCCACCATGAAACATGAGTGTATACCTTGTCTGGTGGTCATCATCAGCTATGGTGTGGTCACCACAACCTGCGGGGGATTCGTTCTGACCTTATCTTAGATGTATCGGCACATGGCTGTTTATGATAACTGTAATACAATGTCAGCTACCGAAGATATATATCAAAGTAACTTCTGACAGAAAGCCATTACCTATCTGAGTGAACATAAAAAGCGCGTCCTTCCTATTTTCTCCAGGTTCATCAGTAACATGTCAAATATATCAATAAGACGAAACACCCTACTTTCCCAAAAGCCTGGGTTTTGGTTTCTGAGTGATTGTGATCATTTAACATCACTTCTAGTGCCTTCTGACCATAACGGATCATTTCGGATCACTTCTAGTGCTTTCTGACCATTAGGGATCATTTCGGATCACTTCTAGTGCTTTCTAACCATTAGGGATCATTTCGGATCACTTCTGGTGCCTTCTGACCATTAGGGATCATTTCGGATCACTTCTAGTGCCTTCTGACCATGAGGGATCATTTCGGATCACTTCTAGTGCTTTCTGACCATTAGGGATCATTTCGGATCACTTCTAGTGCTTTCTAACCATTAGGAATCATTTCGGATCACTTCTGGTGCCTTCTGACCATTAGGGATCATTTCGGATCACTTCTAGTGCCTTCTGACCATGAGGGATCATTTCGGATCACTTCTAGTGCTTTCTGACTATGAGGGATCATTTCGGATCACTTCTGGTGCTTTCTGACCATGAGGGATCATTTCGGATCACTTCTAGTGACTTCTGACCATGAGGGATCATTTCGGATCACTTCTTTTGCATTCTGACCATGAGGGATCATTTCGGATTACTTCTAGTGCTTTCTGACCATGAGGGATCATTTCGGATCACTTCTAGTGCATTCTGACCATTAGGGATCATTTCGGATCACTTCTGGTGCTTTCTGACCATGAGGGATCATTTTGGATCACTTCTTTTGCATTCTGACCATGAGGGATCATTTCGGATCACTTCTTTTGCATTCTGACCATTAGGGATCATTTCGGATTACTTCTAGTGCTTTCTGACCATGAGGGATCATTTCGGATCACTTCTAGTGCATTCTGACCATGAGGGATCATTTCGGATTACTTCTAGTGCCTTCTGACCATGAGGGATCATTTCGGATCACTTCTTTTGCATTCTGACCATTAGGGATCATTTCTGATCACTTCTAGTGCTTTCTGACCATGAATGATTACTTCTGGTGCCTTCTGACTATAATGGATGAACTCAGGCAATGTACTGATACGTCCCGCTGTGCATGACAAGACTGTACCCTCTATGCTTTTTGTCACCATACAATTTCAGTCGATCGCGTTTTGTATTAGCTTTAAAACAGACAAATTTATGAATATTCACCAAATATAATGTAAGCTTAAGTTGCATAGTGCTGACCGTCCGATGAATGAATGTGTAACCGAGACAGACGCAGCAACTAACCAAACAGCTACTATCATAAATAATATCTTTTTACTTCAAGTATACAGAACTATGCACAGTCTACGGCCTTGAGCGACGGTGACGACATGACAACAGTCGTCTTCTGCCTAGTCTCAACACGCTCCGTGTTTTATACAAATCAAGGCGTGAGCGTACAATAGCAACGCTCCCCTACCTGGTGATGCGCCCAAACACAGGTGCTCGCCGTCACACCTGGCTGGCATTGACAGAGTGGAGTCTTCTGTCCGAGGTAGCGCCGACAAACAGCCCTTCATGTTCGATTACATTTGTAAATATTGCCAAATTGGGCCAGTGAGTGAAGTATTTATACTGTAAGGGGGCTTATAGGTAAGGAGATATTCAAAGGTGTTTGTAAGAATACTGCATGTATATACCTACGTGCTGATACATCAACCCGACTCCAGGCTGGCCAGGTTTTGTTTGGTCCCCATATGACGGGCGCCGGGAACGGTAACAATAAGTACCATTTTCTAATATGGCGAGAATTTCATTAGTAATGTTGTACTCTTTCTACCATATTATCATCTTCAATACAATCAGTTTCTCACTTATACATTGCTATGATAAGTTAAGTGAGGTGTCCTTTATTTGATATATTTAACATTATAAATACGTGCTACTGAATGTTAGTGTTGACTGTTGTGCTGATGGTATATCACCAGAGTGGCAACAGTGTACGATCTGCTACATCCAGTTAGTGTTGACTGTTGTACTGATGGTATATCACCAGAGTGGCAACCGTGTACGATCTGCTACATCCAGTTAGTGTTGACTGTCGTACTGATGGTATATCACCAGAGTGGCAACCGTGTGGGATCTGCTACATCCAGTTAGTGTTGACTGTTGTGCTGATGGTATATCACCAGAGTGGCAACCGTGTACGATCTGCTACATCCAGTTAGTGTTGACTGTTGTACTGATGGTATATCACCAGAGTGGCAGCCGTGTGGGATCTGCTACATCCAGTTAATGTTGATTGTTGTACTGATGGTATATCACCAGAGTGGCAACAGTGTACGATCTGCTACATCCAGTTAGTGTTGACTGTTGTACTGATGGTATATCACCAGAGCGGCAACCGTGTACGATCTGCTACATCCAGTTAGTGTTGACTGTTGTACTGATGGTATATCACCAGAGAGGCAACAGTGTACGATCTGCTACATCCAGTTAGTGTTGACCGTTGTGCTGATGGTATATCACCAGAGTGGCAACCGTGTACGATCTGCTACATCCAGTTAGTGTTGACTGTTGTGCTGATGGTATATCACCAGAGTGGCAACAGTGTACGATCTGCTACATCCAGTTAGTGTTGACTGTTGTACTGATGGTATATCACCAGAGTGGCAACCGTGTACGATCTGCTACATCCAGTTAGTGTTGACTGTTGTGCTGATGGTATATCACCAGAGTGGCAACAGTGTACGATCTGCTACATCCAGTTAGTGTTGACTGTTGTACTGATGGTATATCACCAGAGTGGCAACAGTGTACGATCTGCTACATCCAGTTAGTGTTGACTGTTGTGCTGATGGTATATCACCAGAGTGGCAACCGTGTACGATCTGCTACATCCCGTTAGTGTTGACTGTTGTACTGATGGTATATCACCAGAGTGGCAACCGTGTACGATCTGCTACATCCAGTTAGTGTTGACTGTTGTACTGATGGTATATCACCAGAGTGGCAACCGTGTACGATCTGCTACATCCAGTTAGTGTTGACCGTTGTGCTGATGGTATATCACCAGAGCGGCAACCGTGTACGATCTGCTACATCAAGTTAGTGTTGACTGTTGTGCTGATGGTATATCACCAGAGCGGCAACAGTGTACGATCTGCTACATCCAGTTAGTGTTGACTGTTGTACTGATGGTATATCACCAGAGTGGCAACCGTGTGGGATCTGCTACATCCAGTTAGTGTTGATTGTTGTACTGATGGTATATCACCAGAGTGGCAACCGTGTACGATCTGCTACATCAAGTTAGTGTTGACTGTTGTGCTGATGGTATATCACCAGAGCGGCAACAGTGTACGATCTGCTACATCCAGTTAGTGTTGACTGTTGTGCTGATGGTATATCACCAGAGTGGCAACCGTGTATGATCTGCTACATCCAGTTAGTGTTGACTGTTGTGCTGATGGTATATCACCAGAGTGGCAACCGTGTACGATCTGCTACATCCAGTTAGTGTTGACCGTTGTGCTGATGGTATATCACCAGAGCGGCAACCGTGTACGATCTGCTACATCCAGTTAGTGTTGACTGTTGTACTGATGGTATATCACCAGAGTGGCAACCGTGTGGGATCTGCTACATCCAGTTAGTGTTGATTGTTGTACTGATGGTATATCACCAGAGTGGCAACCGTGTACGATCTGCTACATCCAGTTAGTGTTGACTGTTGTACTGATGGTATATCACCAGAGCGGCAACCGTGTACGATCTGCTACATCCAGTTAGTGTTGACTGTTGTACTGATGGTATACATGTATCACCAGAGAGGCAACAGTGTACGATCTGCTACATCCAGTTAGTGTTGACTGTTGTACTGATGGTGTATCACCAGAGTGGCAACCGTGTACGATCTGCTACATCCAGTTAGTGTTGACTGTGGGGCTGATGGTATATCACCCGAGCGGCAACCGTGTACGATCTGCTACATCCAGTTAGTGTTGACCGTTGTGCTGATGGTATATCACCAGAGTGGCAACCGTGTACGATCTGCTACATCCAGTTAGTCTTTCCTCCGACATGAAGCTGATAAGATATACACAAGATATCCCTGTAATACTGCTCAAAGCGTATATATGCCTCGGACACACACCACGTGGTGCAATCTACCACCTGTCAATCAAATAATAACTTGACATACATTCCAGAATGCCCGATTCTAATTAGACCAGCTAGTTTACGAAAAGTATGTCGCACATAACCAAAGGTCGAACTTGTTAGACATTTCAAATAGTGCTCATGTAATAAGGAAGTTGGTTGTGGACTGTATTAGTCACGCTAAGCCTATACATGTCACATAAGCCTGTCTAAATGTAATATCTAAACCATGTCTGTCATGGCGAAATTGTGGATTGGGTGGTCATGAGGCTACTTGGTTAGTCTCACGTCATCGTAACCCAATCGTGTGGATCACAATCACTGGATAGTCTGGTCTAGACTCCATTACGTACAGATCGCCATCATATAGCTTTTAACAAATTTATAAAAACAAACTAGACTGAGATGGACCGGAATAAGTCATACCTGATCATGACATGTGGAGGTATATCTAGGTGGGGGTCTGTTAAGCCGACTGCTCTACATCACGTCCCGACAGACCTACCCAGGGTACAGTGAAAGCATTCCTACATTAACCGTCGCTTATACAAATCACCACACTTCACACTGGCACTGAATGGACACCGACTGAGAGCCACAAACAGCAACATGTGTACTAGATCCATTCATTCCGCTGATTTCAACAACATGACTCCCCTCGCTAGCTACGGCCGTGCCAAATATGTCTCTCAGACACTCCCATAATGCCCCGTTTCCATCCATGTGAGGATTTTCTTAGATACGCTAAGTAAACTTAAACACAACACCCTCTCTAGTACTATAGTTTGCAATCTGTGTTTACTACAATAAACATTAAGCAGAATAACACACCCCAATCAGTAAATGTTGAAGATAATAGCTTATTCGATATACGTTTCCGTCGTGTTTAGGAATAGTCCCGTTCGGTATGACCACTGTCAAGCAAATATGTTGTCTGTAACTTGTGTGTACTTTATCATCCGAAAGCTTCTAGAGAATGCCTATCAAATAAAACAACCGTATCACTGGGTGGTCGTGTACAGAATAATACAAACATGCAGAAGTTCTGCGTTTGTGACGACATCAGGAAACAAACTTGTTGTAAAGTCCTCGGACTTAAATAGTGAGTGAGTGAGTTTAGTTTTACGCAGCTTTTAGCGATAGTCCAGCAATATCACAGCGGGGGACACCAGAAACACACATTGTACCCTTGTGGGGAATCGAACCCGGGTTTTCGGCGTGACGAGCGAAATGCATCACGACTAGGCTACCCCACCGCCCCTCTAACTTATGAAGTATAAAGTTACTATCAGATAAATAGAAACATCACATTGTAAGAAAAACATCAATATTCATAAGTCAACACGCCGTTTAAGACAAGTATTGCCAACAGTAATGTAATGATATGTTCCACAACATGCCTACCTCTTCACTCCGACTCTCCACTTGAATGTTTAATCCTAATGGGTTTCACTCCTGTTCTGACAACAACTTTCTGTAAGTACAATATAGTACTGTCGTTTGTTTAAACATACGTCCCAGCAACAAAGTCAACAAATATCACGATGGAGTTGGTTGAGTTTTAATATGTCCCGCATCAGTAGCTCTGTTGGATTCACCATGTCTGTGAAAGGCAGGTTGATGAGGCATGAGGCGGAGCTCGTCTGGATGTACTGGAGTTGGCGGTTTGTTTACAGTGATGCAAGGTGGCAACCGGCGTTAATTGTGTCAGACATTGGAGAGGGTGTACAATACTTCTCTTTGTAAGTTGATTAACGTCACATACATCAGTTTTGTAAAGGCAAGCATTTATGGATGTCAACTTCATTAATTTGAGGGACACGACGTTTCTGAGTATATTCTTACTCCTTCATCAGGTGAATGAAAGACGAGGAAACAGACAGCTCTATACGTACATGTGAAACAACAGTGATAAGATAACAAGGGAAGTTTGTAGTTACTTAGCACTAGAGTGGTAAGGTGGATGGACAAATGGAGGACTAGGCCTAACACCCCCTGGGCCTAGATTTTCGAAGCTCTCTTAGAGCTAAGATAGTCGTAAGTTAATGTTAATGTGTGGCACTTAAGACTATCTTAGCGCTAAGAGAGCTTCGAAAATCTAGGCCCAGGGGTTGTTGGACCCAGGGGTTGTTAGGCCCAGGGGTTGTTAGGCCCAGGGGTGGTGGGCCCAGGGGTGGTGGGCCCAGGGGTTGTTAGGCCCAGGGGTGGTGGGCCCAGGGGTGGTGGGCCCAGGGGTTGTTAGGCCCAGGGGTGGTGGGCCCAGGGGTTGTTAGGCCCAGGGGTTGTTAGACCCAGGGGTTGTTAGGCCTCGGGTTTGTTGGACCCAGGGGTTGTTAGGCCCAGGGGTTGTTGGGCGCAGGGGTTGTTAGGCCCGGGGGTTGTTGGGCCCAGGCGTGTTACTCCAGGCATGTATGATGAGATAACAATGTTACAGCATTGTAGGTGTATGATGGGGGGCTGTAAATAGTATGGTCTTGATCAAGATCCGCGGATGGGGATCGAACACACAAAGTCACCGAGTCTGACCACCCTATCTACTTGGCCTCCTCTTACGGCGGGTACTTGCAGCATAGCCTAGTGGTTAAAGCGTTCGCTCGTCACACCGCAGACCCGGGTTCGATTCCCCACATGGGTACAATGTGTGAAGCCTATTTCTGATGTCTTCCGCCATGATATTGCTGAAAATATTTCTGAAAGCCATATTCACCCAACTCTTAAGTACGACTGGCATTGGTTGCTAGGGACCTATTCTAATGTATTCGAGGGTAAGTGTGGGTTGTATCAGTATATACAAAGGCCGATGTTTGTATGTCACTGACAGAAATGGTTAATTACATTTTTCTTATATGAGAACAGACACGAGAATTGTATTTCGTTATTCTTGAGGGATTAATAGGTTACTGATTTGTATTGCCCAAGAAGATAATTTAGGTTGGTCAATCAATGCTTTACCAGTGACTGTACACGTACAGTGTTGGAATTCAGATGAAAAAATAACACCCTTTGTTGCAATAGAACACTGAATAGAAACTATAGAACACTGAATAGAAACTGTACCTCATGCATTCTACGCTTCCATAACTCATATCGCTTTCTGTCGAAAAGCAAGATCGTTTGTTAAAATATTTAAACTTCATCAATGATTACTACACGTGTTAAAAATAGATTAAGTAGGGAATACTCTTAGAACATAATTCTAAGCAAATGCGAATGACATTTAAGATGGAAACACACTGTTCAGTGTTCTGGTGGATCTGCGATTTTCTTGAAGATTTTTCTTTCACAACTTCAAAACATAAAACATGTTCATGAAAAACAATGGTTGTAAACAGATCAGATAGTACGGATCGGTGGTGGTATAGTGAACACAATCATTGGAGACGTGGTGTCGCAGTTGAGAGTCTTCACGATATCATACATCACTTAAAAAACAATTATCTCCCTATTATGACGTCACGCATTTGTGTGGGCGTTTATAAATTTCACTTGACAGGGTGATATTGGGAAATATAGACACACGGTCACTACAACAACCACACGCGTGACACACACACCTTCACCCAGCACGATTGATGGAGTCAGGAGAAGTGATCAATTATTTCTGTCTATGATCAAACATATGAAACGTCTCCTGTGTTGTCCCAGCTGTCGGTAGTAGAGTGTTGACGACGACAGGCGTGGTTGTGTGAGTTGATTACACATGCCAGGCACGAGTTAGTATTAGTATATGTTGATAGTTCCGGCCACGTGCATTACTAACACACGTACCTGCACCACCCATCACTTCCTTGTTGACAGTGTGTGTCTCCCAGCTGGTGACTTCAACTTCATGTCTTTGTTGTATATATCTGTTGTACTATATATCTGTTATACCATATATCTGTTATACTATACATCTGTTATACTATATATTTGTTGTACTATATATCTGTTATACTATATATCTGTTGTACTATATATCTGTTATACCATATATCTGTTATACTATATTTCTGTTATACTATATATTTGTTAAAACATATATCTGTTATACTATATATCTGTTGTACTATATATCTGTTATACCATATATCTGTTATACTATATATCTGTTATACTATATATCTGTTATACTATATATCTGAGTATATGTCAGTATATGTTCCTGTGTATTCAGTTTATACGTTTGTTTGTCGTAAGTATATATTTGAATATCTGTCAACATATTTTTAATTGACTCTCAGTATATTTTTGATTGTCAGTATATTTTTGATTGTCTGTCGGTATATATTGATTGTCGGTCAGTATATTTTTTATTGTTTTTCAGTATATTTTTGATTGTCTGTCAGTATATTTCTGATTGCTTGTCAGTATATTTTTTATTGTCTCTTAGTATATTTTTGATTGTCTGTCAGTATATATTTCTGATTGTCTGTCGGTATATGTTTTATTGTCTGTCTGTATATATTTGATTGTCTGTCGGTATATCTTGATTGTCGGTCGGTATATTTTTGATTGTCAGTTTATTTTTGATTGTTTGTTAGTATATGTTTGAGTGTCTGTGAGTACATTTTTTAGTGTCTCTGTCTCTGGCTGCATATACTTGCCACTGTGTCAGAATACACTTGCACACGTGATGATCCGGGTTAGAATGGTATTCAGTAACCCATGCTTGTTGTAAGAGGCGACTAACGGGATCGGGTGTCAGGCTCGCTGACTTGGTTGACACAGGTCATCGTTTCCCTACTGGGTAGGGAAACTGACTGATTGATGCTCATGCTGTTGATCAGTGGATTGTCTGGTCCAGACTCGATTATTTACAGACTGCCGTCATATAACTGGAATATTGCTGAGTGCGGGGTTAAACAATAACCAATACAAAACAGCATATATTTTAAAGTCTGTCAGAATATATGAGAATCTTTCATTGTATATTTGAGACTGTATGAAATGCAGCAGTCGGTGTTCATCATCGAGGGTCTCTTTCAGTTTATCTAGATCAGTCTGTGCTTCAGTCACTCACAACTTATTTCTTTGACTGTCACTGTTGGAAAGTGTCTGTCACACTATACATATGTTGAGTGTCCAAGCTGAATTGTCTGTGTAAACATCTATCCATCAATCCCTCCTTCCACCTATATATTAATGAGAGTATCTGTATAACGTTATTCATTCTCCTACTCGTCATCGCCAGTGGTACGAACCAGAACTTACCTTCACCTGATAACCCCTGCTGCTGGCCGTTATCAAACGTCTTCACTAATCACAGAAATACAATCCAAATCCTTGTAACAGTTAACCAGTACACTATAGTGAAGGAAGCTATGCACTGAACAGTCTGTGGTGTCCAACAGCCAGGATGTAAGAAGGTTACAAACACACAACCTGTTTCACACCGGAAGTGAAACTACTGTAAATCTTGTAATAGTTTAATCAGTAACTTGAAGGAAACTATGCACTGAATAGCAAGTTGCACACCGGGAATGAAACCAAAGTAAATCTGGACGCCTGTCTTCACCATACAGCGACAGACCTTTCCAGCACTACGTCCTCTGAATTCCCCTTCTTCAGATCGCTACTCGTCCACTTACTCCACCATCCCCAGACACACATGACCAACTTGTACACTGACATTGGAAAGATTTGGGAAGAAGAACGACTATGGCATCCTGTGTCATCCCGACGCCATTACGTGTATCCAGCTCACTGTGACATTCCCTTTAAACAATATGCTTTGTACCACATCTCACAGAGCCAACTGACACGCTGGGTGTATCACGATTCTCATCAAGACGTGTAACCCGCCACTCAGCCTCACACCGTAACCCTGCTTATGTCCGTGTATTGAATAACAGGCTGGAATACATGCTTCGTCTCAGAGTTAAACAGAATGAGTGTTCGTCACCGAGTTACCTGACGAATAGTCAGCTAATACAGTATATACCAAAATCCATATCACCAATGAAGGGCGACAAATGAGTTATTATTAGCCACCATAGGTGGTTGATACTGTCATCATGACATCTATTTTGATACAGTCATCATGACATCTATATTTTATACTGTCATCATGACACCTACATTGGATACTGTCATCATGACACCTACATTGAATACTGTCATCATGACGTCTATATTTGATACTGTCATCATGACATCTATATTTGATACTGTCATCATGACATCTATATTTGATACTGTCATCATGACATCTATATTTGATACTGTCATCATGACATCTATATTTGATAAGGTCATCATGACATCTATATTTGATACTGTCATCATGACATCTATATTTGATACTGTCATCATGACATCTATATTTTGATACTGTCATCATGACATCTATATTTGATACTGTCATCATGACATCTATATTTGATACTGTCATCATGACATCTATATATTTGATACTGTCATCATGACATCTATATTTGATACTGTCATCATGACATCTATATTTGATACTGTCATCATGACATCTATATTTGATACTGTCATCATGACACCTATATTTGATACTGTCATCATGACATCTATATTTGATACTGTCATCATGACATCTATATTTGATACTGTCATCATGACATCTATATTTGATACAGTCATCATGACATCTATATTTGATACAGTCATCATGACATCTCTATTTGATACTGTCATCATGACATCTATATTTGATACTGTCATCATGACATCTATATTTGATACTGTCATCATGACATCTATATTTGATACTGTCATCATGACATCTATATTTGATACAGTCATCATGACATCTATATTTGATACTGTCATCATGACATCTATATTTGATACTGTCATCATGACATCTATATTTGATACTGTCATCATGACATCTATATCATTGATACTGTCATCATGACATCTATATTTGATACTGTCATCATGACATCTATATTTGATACTGTCATCATGACATCTATATTTGATACAGTCATCATGACATCTATATTTGATACTGTCATGACATCATGATCATGACATCTATATTTGATACTGTCATCATGACATCTATATTTGATACTGTCATCATGACATCTATATTTGATACTGTCATCATGACATCTATATTTGATACTGTCATCATGACATCTATATTTGATATACTGTCATCATGACATCTATATTTGATCATCTGTCATCATGACATCTATATTTGATACTGTCATCATGACATCTATATTTGATACAGTCATCATGACATCTATATTTGATACTGTCATCATGACATCTATATTTTAATATCTGTCATCATGACATGACATCTATATTTGATACTGTCATCATGACATCTATATTTGATACAGTCATCATGACATCTCTATTTGATACTGTCATCATGACATCTATATTTGATACTGTCATCATGACATCTATATTTGATACTGTCATCATGACATCTATATTTGATACAGTCATCATGACATCTCTATTTGATACTGTCATCATGACATCTATATTTGATACTGTCATCATGACATCTATATTTGATACTGTCATCATGACATCTATATTTGATACAGTCATCATGACATCTATATTTGATACTGTCATCATGACATCTATATTTGATACTGTCATCATGACATCTATATTTGATACAGTCATCATGACATCTATATTTGATACTGTCATCATGACATCTATATTTGATACAGTCATCATGACATCTATATTTGATACAGTCATCATGACATCTATATTTGATACTGTCATCATGACATCTATATTTGATACAGTCATCATGACATCTATATTTGATACAGTCATCATGACATCTATATTTGATACAGTCATCATGACATCTATATTTGATACTGTCATCATGACATCTATATTTGATACAGTCATCATGACATCTATATTTGATACTGTCATCATGACATCTATATTTGATACTGTCATCATGACATCTATATTTGATACAGTCATCATGACATCTATATTTGATACAGTCATCATGACAGCTATATTTCATACTGTCATCATCATCATGACCGTTATCGTTGAATATATTAATTCACCTGCATGATCGGGATGATACTATTGTTTGCATTTCACACAAGACAGTACCAATACATTGGAAGCACATTGTGTGACAGTTGTGTGACATTAGATGTGACTAGCACTTCCTTCATCATCAGCATCATCATCATCATCACCATCATCATCATCATCATCATCATCATCATCGTAGTCATCTTTACAGTTAGATTTGCCTGGTATTTCAAGGCTATCTAATAACGCTCTCGTTGTTACATTGTTAAAGGACACTTCCTATCAAATACCCCATAACAAGTGTCGCCCATTGGGGATGATGGATCCTATGTTGTGACTGGGAAGGTCCATGAGCAGACTTTCACGTGTTCCGGCTCACATGCTGATCTAGTGGAAAGACTGTCATCGGAATGTGCAGGTTTTTAAGTCATGTGCAAACATCTTCAACGGGGTTCACCCAACCTCACCTCCAAGTGTGAGTTTGTTATGCTTCAAAATGACTATCCCAATCTCCTACAAACCCCCGCCACACACACCCCTGTCCGCCATCCATCACACACACACACACACACACACACACCCCCACCCCCGAGTCCTTTGTTTGGATCTTGTTCCATTTCGCACACCGTAGGGTGGAACTGTCTCATGCCTGAATGCTAAATCCCTGCAGATTTCAATACCTAGATTTTTGCTGATCGAGTTACTTACAATAAGTGCTGCCAGATTGAACACCTATTGTGTCAGATTGTGTTATAGATACTCTAGGCGTCCAGCTGCTGTCCGATCAATGCAGGCTGTGTAGCTGACAGCAGCTGTCCACATTCCAGCCAATACTCACATTGATCTGGGTGAGAATATATTATAAGCCTGAACACCTAACAAATCTGAGAGATGAAAAACCTTCAGCCTTAAACACCCCTAGCTGACGTATAAATGACAATAAAATAAATAAGTATTAAAAATGATAAGTGTCCCTTAAGGTCGTGAGGGTCGGGGTTGGTTTTAAATCTCTGAATATATAGGACTTTATGAAAATACATGTATACGCTGTTCTAAATGCTATATACAGAGATTTGTTTAGTTGTGTTCATCAGCGGTTGTTCAAGCCACCCCTGTAATTACAATAAATATCAACTGAACAGAATCCCACTGACATGATAACCATCTGTAGCTGGGCCGCTTGCGTAAACACTGACAACCTACATCACTGACAACCTCCGTAGTTGTTTCCTACACTAACGTGAGCTGCTCGGGTAGAACAGCAAGGTGGTTGCTGACGCCGCAAAACCTCGTTCAGAGTGCCAGACATCGGCTCCCGCAGTCCTCTAATTGCGCTTCAAGGTTTTTATAGCGCCATGCCCATCGTCGTGACTTACACGGACCCAGTATATGAACACATTGATCGGCTCCAAGAAAAGAACAAGAGCATGAGGTTCTGGAGAAATTCCCCATGTCAAGATGAATACGACATCTCCACACAAACCTTCTTACATAATTGAACAGGGCAATTATTGATCTGTAATGAGCGCAGGTGCGCCCTGGGTTATTGAATATTTCCAAGGTGCACACACATGGAAATGTACGTGTTGGTCGATGCAAAATAACAATCTCCATGTAGCGCGTCGGCTAATTTGGACAATCAAATCAGTGAGATGGAATTTTCTCTCAACTGAGCATGGAGTGGTCGATCCAGCTCATTTACAAGGCCATCACAGTTTTACATTACACCTCACAAAGCAGTAAATATAGCCTCTTCCCTACAAGACTATATATCGTCAGATGTATTGCAAACTGGTGAAAGTGTTCGCTCACCACATCAAAAACCCTGCTTCGATCCGCTCATGGGCAAAACGTGTGACAATTCTTCGTGTCTTACTGACTTAGATGAAGCAGCGCAACTCGCTATGAAGAACTGCAGGATCTGCTTCCAGTCCAAGAATCCGAGAAATGATTATTCTCAGTTAGGTGACGTTTCACCAAAGTGGGTTCAGATCCCCACATCCCTCATGTGTCGTGATGTAACTTTGATGAAATGATGTTCACAGCCGCATTGAACCAAACTGACTCTCTCTTCTTCTAGTTAGGTGTTTATGAAGGTCGCCTTCCCCGATTGGCATTTCGGCAGACCTATCCGGCCTCGGCATGCATGGGAGTGTCTCTCTCACTCCAAACCGGCTCATAAAGTCGACAACGTGTATCGAGTAGACCATCGCGCTGTATTCTACCTCCTGCCAGGTGGTCTCGTTGGAACAGCTATATATTCAGAGAAGCGTGTCACGTCTACATGACGGGTCATTGGTTAATGCTCAAATCACTCAAGCGTGTTAACATCTTACTGCCAGTATACGAGGGGATATCAAAAAAGTTATAATTATTGCCATGAATTTTTAGAGAAATTATGATGACATTTTGAAGGCAACATAGTGATCCATATCTAGTTAATGGATTAGACACAAGTCCTAAACACGAGCAACCCTAACTGTGGAGAAGATTGAGATGGCAGTGTTATCAAGTTTTTGCACTTAAAGGGTTGCACTGCCCGACAGATTCACGAGGAGATGAAATCTGTTTATGGTGAAGATAGTCTATCTTATGATACTGTTGTGATATGGAAAAGGAATCTTCAAACTGGTCATATGTACCTCACAGATGAGCCAAGAAGAGGACGCTGTTTGACGATACCAATGACGTCATTCATTGGCGGATCCAGAGGGGGTTCAGAGGGTTCGACCACCACCACCCACCCCCACCCCCACCCCCTTGAAAATGACTTAAGACCACATTGAAGATATTTTGCCCTGAAACCCCCACCCCACCCCTTTTCAAAATTCCTGAATCCGCCCATGGGTCATTCAAGAGGTGGAGGGTTGGTTTTCCATGAAATCAGGCGGTCTGCGCAAGTTTAAGAAACGTTGGGAGAAATGTGTCACTCTGGATGCTGACTATTTAGAGATAACGTTTTTACCCTGAATAGGTCTTTGTGATGATTAGAAATGCTCTAAAACCCCGTCGTACTATTTCGTTACATTATGACAATTGACAAGTTTTAAACATTTAGTTTGACTTTGTTTCAATACGTTGGTGATTTGCTGTTATAAAGCAATGCTGGGGACCATTAGTGAATCTGTTTCATGAATTCCCCACCTCGTGTCTCTGTCGTCTCATGTCGTCATCCGGTATTTACACAAATATGGCTTTAGTGCTATTTCCATCATGAAAAATGGATTTTTACTGCTGCAATTCCGACTGGTACACAAAACACTCCATTGAGAGGACTATTACGGGAAATGAGAGGTTTGAATATTTCATGAACCTGGCTATTGAAACAGCTGATTGCCATAACAGCTGGTTAATTCAGAAATTTAATACAAAGTCGTGCAAGAAAACTCTAAACACATGACTGAGAAAGTGAGTTTGGTTTTACGCAGCTTTAAACAATAATCCAGCAATATAACGGCAGGTGACACCAGAAATGGGCTTCACACATTGTACTCATGTGGGGACTCGAACCCAGGTCTTCAACGTGATGAGCAGACGCTTTAACCACTGGGCTACCACGCCGACCCCCATGGCTGAGTAAGTGTAGGTTGTTTTACGCAGCACTCAGCTCAAGCCTAACACTATCTCGGTGGCCGGGTATCGGGTCAGTCAAACAAATGGTTGATAGCATGAGCACCCCCTCTTTGTCGTCGGAGCTACTGGTACTACTACAACTACAACTACTACTGCTGCTGCTACAGCTACTACTACTATTAATACAGCTGCTGTTGGTGCTACTGCTACGACTACTTCTACTACCACACCTACTACTGCCTCTACCACCACCACGTTCACTATCCACAACCACCACCATCTACAACCTCCACCACCACTGAATCTGCTACAGCTACTACTACTATTAATACAGCTGCTGCTGGTGCTACTGCTACGACTACTTCTACTACCACACCTACTACTGCCTCTACCACGACCACGTTCACTATCCACAACCACCACCATCTACAACCTCCACCACCACTGAATCTGCTACAGCTACTACTACTATTAATACAGCTGCTGCTGGTGCTACTGCTACGACTACTTCTACTACCACACCTACTACTGCCTCTACCACGACCACGTTCACTATCCACAACCACCACCATCTACAACCTCCACCACCACTGAATCTGCTACAGCTACTACTACTATTAATACAGCTGCTGCTGGTGCTACTGCTACGACTACTTCTACTACCACACCTACTACTGCCTCTACCACGACCACGTTCACTATCCACAACCACCACCATCTACAACCTCCACCACCACTGAATCTGCTACAGCTACTACTACTATTAATACAGCTGCTGCTGGTGCTACTGCTACGACTACTTCTACTACCACACCTACTACTGCCTCTACCACCACCACGTTCACTATCCACAACCACCACCATCTACAACCTCCACCGCCACTGAATCTTCTGCAGCTGTTACTACTTAAAGTAATACTGGCTTTGGCGATCAGGGTTCGAAAAGGTTCCTAACAACCCAATCCTTTGGTAAAATCCGATTTGATGTATTGGAAGGTCATGCTCCTCATCTTGGTGGAAGGATGATAATGACCGTATTGTAAGGTGCAGACATGTAGCTTGACCCCAGTACGGTGTTTAACACAAAGCTAACTACAAAAACCGGCTCAATCCTGTTCACTCTGCGCACTTACTTAAATTCCTCGAACTGATATTTAAGAGTTTAGCGGTAAACAAAACTAATGACATCAATGATGAAAATAGCGATGCTGGACTTGAAACACATAAAAAAACAAGAAAGAGAAACCATATGTTTCGAATAACATAAAACATTTTATCCCCAGCTTTGGCTCAACTCAATTCTGTCGAGACGGCCATTACAACAAGGTGAAGGTCACCATTACAACAAGGTGAAGGTCACCATAACCGTAATGCGCATTGTCACGTCAATGGCAAAGATTCCAACGGCTCAAATTACATCGGCGATAAAGTTCGCCCGAGTGACGATACGGTTTTATTGTTAATAATTAACACGACACAACATGCTGTAGGCCATTACCACCGCTGATAGGGCAATAAATATTGATATCAACCCAACCTGGATATCGTCTTCACATACAGACTTTGTCAACATGTTCCAGTTTCGGGAATGTAATAACATTATTTTGTCTATTTCGGGATTCACATGAAATGAGGGGCAAAGGAAAGTATACCGAGGTATTGTTTATGTAACTAAAAATCGAAAGAAAGGTTTAATATTTGATTATATCGCTTTAACCATATCTAATTCCAACATGGGGTGTTACAAGTACTCGGTAGTAGGTTAATGGCGTGTAAAATATATAGCTTCAGTGAACACTTGGGTAAGACTTTCAAACCATATGACGCCTATCATGTGTAATGTTTATTGCAGGAAAAAGCACAATTGTTGATTTTGATAGAATGTGATGTAAAGCTTAATGCAAACATTTTTTGTTTATATTTTACAAATGTTACAAAATGCTTTTTAATAGCGTCGTTTGTCCCTCGGTTAGTCATCTGTACAGCTCATGGCATGTTCTAATTACCACTACATATAACTTCACATCGTCTTCAAGTTTCCCACAACGACGTATTCTTGGTGCCGCTCATCACGCCACCTGACCGGGTTCGATTCCCACATGAGTACACAGCATAATTATGGGGCCCCCATCAGAATATTCCTGAAATGTCCTAAACCCACTGATTCAAACACTCTTGAGCTCCACTACACAATATATTATATTGTTCTTCTGATTCAGCGCACATAGCATTACAGGCCTAACCTTAAGTCGAATCTGAGTGGGAAGGATTCCATCTGTTATCGAAGTGAGCTGTCATTGTTCCGACCCAACCCCTGCTATCAACAGACATACATTATACCGTTATATTGAGAGTGTTACTGGACGACGATTTACCGGATGAGTTCCCTTCTGTAACAGAAGCAATATATTCAACCTTGCGTGACGGCTGTAAATAACACATACAGATTACTAGTACAGAACATCTGCCGTGACCCCAAGTACTGTAGTGGGTCAGTAGCTGTCCTCGTGTGTGTGGAGACTTTGTTGGGGTTCAATGCTGACTGAACGGCGACAGTTTTCAAAGAGGTTGAGAACATAGTGATTGATATTACGTAGATATTCAGCAATGAAGGGGTCGGATGGCAGGTGTCGGATGGATATTTCAGTCATGTCATGGTAAAGAAGATTCAAAACTTTAAATCGTAAATGGTTCAACGTCATCAGATTTGACAACGCAGAGAAATACATTGGTGTACAGAACATTTTAACACGGTGATGTGAAAAGCGGGAGGCAGGGAAACAAAAAAGTAACAATCTTTTAACGCCGTTTGGTATATATAACGCTTGGACCATGGGATCAAACTGTCTACCTTTCGCTCTCCAGGCAGACACTCACTCCACTGGACCACCTTTGATGGGAGTCGGGTGTCACACGGTCTTCCTGTTAGGTTTGAATCCTGGGAACAGTGGTTCCACAGTCAGACCTTACTGGAATTACCGAACACAAGCCGCGGAAAAAGCACTCACTCACTCACTCACTCTCGCAGGAATGTGGGTTTTGACAATAGTCATTATTGTATGGCACAAAAAATATCACATGGGGACAGATCGATAAATCGATATCATCCGAGCAGACATTGTGAGTCAAACCTCTACTGCTGGAGGAGGTTGTAAGGGTCCCATTGGTCATCAACCATTTAGTCGTCGAAGTAGAAGTTAGAATGTTTTATCGAGGCAGTTAACAATGAGAACGTCGTTGCGCAAGAGCAGGTCGGTGATGATGTCTTGAGGGAATCAATCAGCCATTGTTGTGTACATTTCACCTGTCACGTCTGGAGAAGTAAACCTCCTTGTCGTGTTCGATATCAGTCAATCCAAGCAGTAAATATTGATTTTCAGTTTACACGTGAAATAGAATAATACAACCGTCAGAAAAAGACGGCTAGGTCAGACCATAGTTTTAAAGGTATGCATCGAGTTATGATCAAAGACTGGAAGATACAACTACCACGGGGCCTAAACATACCGCAAGAAAATATTCATTCCAGCATACGTGAGCAGAGCATTTTGATTAAATATATGTTTTTAATTCTTCTAATAAACATTATAGTGATCTGCCTTTGTCACTCTGAAGATATGGCTGCTTGTGAAATGAGGGCCCCGAAGCTGTATTTAGAGAGTTTTACGTAGGAAGAGTTTTGTATATTAAGGGAGGGTGGAGTTTCATTCATCCAGAATGACTGCCACACTCGTATTGTCCCCCAGCCCGTCCGGTTATTTTACCCCCAATCAGTGATTGATAGATGTTCTATATCTCTTACACAAACGTTCATAAAACACCAGTAATCTTATATAGAAGTTTACTATGTACGTCTGAGATCAGTTAACACTATATATCAACAAGTGCTTTATTAAAGTTATACAATCTGTGATTGTGTCAACAATTTCGCCATCATATTCAACATCCTTATTGTCATAAGCGATTGATATTGAATTGTCACGTTATGGCACAAGGCACGTTAAGATCACTAAAGATTTACAACGACATTACATACACCCCCTAGAGATACGTATGTCAATGTATACAGAGGAATAGCTATTCTAAGGAAATACTGCCATGAAACGCCGGTGTAGCCAGGGGCTGTAAGTAGTGTGAGATCGGTGAGGATAAAAGCGTATATTTAACACGAAACAACAACTGCTTCACCTTCTTTGTCGACAGTCAACACCGCGTCCTGCGTCTCCATGGGCAACGGGAGTATTATGTGTTGGTATGATTGGATATTATGATTGAATGTCTCGTGGGGCGGCGGTTTGTGTTTGACATAGAGACAGCAGGAGATATACAAAACATGGAGGACACCTGGCTTACAGGGGATAGCTGTCTGGGGAACAGGGGGGTTAGAAGTCTTTACCTACATGACTGTAGTGTGTATGGAAGATCGTGAGGGGGAAGTGGGGTTACTGTCTCTGTGTGAGTGTGGATATGGAAGATCGTGGGATGATGGTTAGTGTGGATGTGAGTGTGGATATGGAAGATCGTGAGGATGAGAGGCAGTGAGTGAGTTACTGTCTCTGTGTGAGTGTGGATATGGAAGATCGTGAGGATGAGAGTGAGTTAGTGAGTGAGTTACTGTCTCTGTGTGAGTGTGGATATGGAAGATCGTGAGGATGAGAGTGAGTTAGTGAGTGGAGGGTGAGTTAGTGAGTGGAGTCTCTGTGTGAGTGTGGATATGGAAGATCGTGAGGATGAGTTAGTGAGTGAGTTAGAGTGAGTTAGTGTGGATATGGAAGATCGTGAGGTGAGAGTGAGTTACTGTCTCTGTGTGAGTGTGGATATGGAAGATCGTGAGGATGAGAGTGAGTTAGTGAGTGAGTTACTGTCTCTGTTTGAGTGTGGATATGGAAGATCGTGAGGATGAGAGTGAGTTAGTGAGTGAGTTAATGTCTCTGTGTGAGTGTGAATATGGAAGATCGTGAGGATGAGAGTGAGTTAGTGAGTGAGTTACTGTCTCTGTGTGAGTGTGGATATGGAAGATCGTGAGGATGAGAGTGAGTTAGTGAGTGGAGTTACTGTGTCTGTGTGAGTGTGGATATGGAAGATCGTGAGAATGAGAGTGAGTTAGTGAGTGAGTATTGCTTTACGCCGCCTATAGCAATATTCCAGCAATATCACGACGGCGGACACCACAAAATGGGCTTCACACATTGTACCCATGTGGGGAATAGAACCAGGATCTTCGGCGTGACGAGCGAACGTTTTAACCACTAGGCTACCCCACCGCCCCCGTGGTAATGAGGAGAAAGGGGTTAAGCTGTGTGTTAATTCCGAAGTTCAAGGACCAAATGTTTTCCTCCAGTGCTAAATTTCTAGTAGCTTAGCTTTTACATATATACACGCATGCACGCACGCACGCACGCACATACACGCATACATGCAATAGACTTTGTATCTTGAAACATATTTGATCAGTCATCCGAGTCAACCCCCTTAGGTCGCGGGTCACAGTACCCGACTGTCCCCCTTAGGCGCCGCATTCTACAATGACAAGGTCACCTGACCTCTGGGCTACTGATCAATAGATACCAGCATGCTATAATTCTTGAGGTCTTTCTGTAATGCCCATTTGAATTTCAAACAAAGGACTGAACTTCTCTGACGGACCGAGTCGTAGGAAACTGACCCGCGCGATGTACGACTGTTGCGACTGTTGAGATACTCATACAGCAATATCAAAGCTTTATATATAACGGTAAATAAACTAGTTTGGACCAGCCAATCCTGTGATCAACACCATAAGCATCGATCTACGCAATTGGCATACGATGACATGTGTCAACCAAGTCAGCGAGCCTGACGTCCCGATCCCGTTAGTCGCCTCTTACAACTATTCAGTGAGTGACAGTGTGACCGAACTGACGTGTATCACGTTATGGAAACTCACTCACTCACTCACTCACTCACTCACTCACTCACTCACTCGCGTAGTATTTTACGTCGTATTGTTGATTGGTTGATGTGCAAAAAGTAGAAGATTCTACATCGAAACGTAGCTGAATGCACACAAAAAACAATAAAATGTTGTCCATAACGATGTATGTGCCCATATGTCTAGACTTGCAAACCAGAGGTTGACATAATGAGCACCGAATCGTCTCAGCCAAATGACAGTGCCTGACAACGAGTCCTCCTTTTCCTGCTGATTCAAGCACAAAATGCTAAGAGTTGTTGTGCCCCTTACCCCTGGGAATCTCTGCCAGCAGCCTCATCATGGATGTGATCGCAGAGACAATCAATACAGCTTTTGGGTGCCGTGATCCGCTTACAGAGATAACACAATATGTGATGAATATTCTCGATTAGGGCCAATCTGATTAATTATCTAGCCAGGTTTATGGATGGGTGATTTTCAAGAGCTACAGTCGATGTTGTCAACACTGGGGCAGTAGGTAATCTTGATTAGGGCTAATTTGTAACAGCATCCAGCCCAGATTATGGATAAGCATGATCAAGTTGTAATGTCATCGTAGGCGATATCTCCCAGGATCTGTTATAGCTTGATTGTAAGATCACGCTGCGGTAGTTTCGGCGAAACAGATCGTGTAAACAAAATGATGTTTACTGACAGTGCAGCGCTGTGACGTCAGCGAATTAGTTCCACTTATACCGCCTCAGAGTCGGAGGGAAGGTGTATAACATCATGATATAAATCAACAATCAATATATTAGTTTTTACGATATGCTTCGGGAGTTTTCCGACTGTGGTGATGAATCAAGCGGAATCCCCGATATATTAGCAGCCATCCTTCTACACGCAGAAGGGTTGGGATATGTCCTGGTGTTCTTTTTATGTGGAGGATGGGGCCGATATATTGGTGATAATCCCTGGCGGTGTCGGTCCTTACTTGTTGTTCACATGGGCTAGAAACAAAAAGAGCTCGGAGCCCTTCGTTCTGAACGCGACCGTCTAGATGGCCGAATGGACAGAGCCGCGCGTCTTTTTAAAAAAGGGACGTTAAAGGACCTTGTCTTGTGCTCGGCATTAAGGACCGGTGATCTGGTAGTCAGTGGACAGGGCGGGGTATTACAAATTTGGTATGGTATTTCCGTGAGCTGGTTCGATACAAGCGGCAGACTTCCCGACTTGTACAAACACACACACGCACACACACACACAGAAGGGACAGACACAGACACATGCATGCACACAGACACACACGCACGCGCACACACACGACTGCATGCATGTCGCTATCCAAGTGACTGAATGTTGACGTATACTAACTCACCCGTAATATTCATTTCTCCACTCCTTACAATTCTGTACCCCAGGCAGCCATTTTAAGGCACAGAGAATATTCAGAGACTTATACCCCTGCTGACTTGATTCATCAGTGAGTGAGTGAGTGAGTGAGTGAGTGAGCCTATCCAAGGAGTATTTCGGTTATGGCACTTCCCGTCAGCTTGGGAGGTAACACAGGTCTCACACATAACCTCTGTCTTAGGTAGGATATGGTGTTTAGCTCTACGGACCTTAAATTTCGATTTTGAAAACTCATAATGACAGGCTCCTGGCGCAACAAGGGACGTAATTCTACACAGCGCTACCGCACCATTAGAGAAAGTGACTAGTCGAGCCTTCACCGATATATTTCACTGACATTCTACTGAACCGATCAAGCGTGTCATTACGAAAGTGAGTTTGAATGAGTTCTGTATACGGTCTATATTTAGCCCGAGTGTTTATGGATGTGTCCTTGGTGTCGCTATGGTGTTGTCATGTAAAATATTTCATTCGCATCGTTGACGTGTTCACCATAGCAACCAAACAAAAGGAGAACACTGTCTAGTAGGATTATTGGCGGCATGTCATGCGAATTATTGCTGTACGTATACATACACGTTATAGACACGCTTAATGGCGCCGGCATTATGCGAACAATTTCTAGCAAAACATGAAAGATGGACGGTTCCAACCATGCGACAATATGAAATTTAAAGTAACAGTAAAAACTTAAACATCTCATCAACAACTTGTTTAAGAGGCACTTTAGAAGTTGTGAAGATGAAGGAAACTTGGTTTTCCTTAAAATGACTTTACTTAGTTACTTAGCTTGTATTCTTTGTTAAATTGGACCCGTGAAGATCCGGGGTAGAATAGGTCTTCAGCAACCCATGTGCTTGCCATAAAAAGGCGACTATCTTGTCGTAAGAGGCGACTAACGGGATCGGGTGGTCAGTTTCGCTGACTTGGTTGACACATGTCATCGGTTCCCAATTGCGCAGATCGATGTTCATGCTGTTGATCACTGGATTGTCTGGTCCAGACTCGATTATTTACAGACGGCCGCCATATAGCTGGAATATTGCTGAGTGCGGTGTAAAACTAAACTCACTCACTCACTCACTCTTTGTTAAATTACGAGTGGCAGACTAAGGTGCCTGACTGAGTATGGTTTTACGCCGCTTTTAGCAATATTCCAGCAAAATCAGGGCGGAGGACCCAGAAATGGACTTCATGTGGGGAATCGAACCCGGGTCGTCAACGTGATGAGCGGAAGCTTTGACCGTTTAGCTACCAAACCGGCCCGGGGAGAGTATAGTGAAAGGTAGATACTTAGAATATCAAAAGAAAATCTTACAGAGAGTTTTAACGATGCATGATATTTTTATATATGCCAATATGCAGTAACTCCAGCCTCGATCGATGGCGTGTTCACTGAGAACCTTGGAAATAAGCCTTTTGGACACATTGTAGACCCTAGTTGTTTGTTTTAACGTCAAAACACGCAAGCGTTCCAATAACTGAAGACCAGTTGTCATTTGCATGAACATATCAGGCGGAGTATTGATCACCTCATATAGGATGAAGATCTCTTAGACAACACTATACTTGTCTTGCCTGTACCAGTCACTTTGGGGAAAAATGAAATACACGCGTACGTATACAACGTCTTACCCAGAGAGTTATACGGTTTGCTGATTGTTGAACGTAAAACACATCTCACAATAAATACCCCATATAATGTCTCCTTATAAACGCAGTCACATTTTGTAGATATCATAGTCTCCATATGTCACTGTGGAAAAGTTCCATACAAATGTAATTCATAAGAATGAAAATATATTAACGCTATGAATAATTGATAAACTACAACATTGAAAATATATTCTCAAGGTGAAATTCAGATTTAATGATCGTTATAGAGAAAGAGCTGTTGAGAACACATGTATTATTCGTTCCTAGTAATGTAATTATGTACACTTGGAAATATTTCACAATCTGTAACAAGATATCTACATATTTGTCATCAATACGTATACATTGCCAGGTACGTATTATAGGTATTAAGCCAGAAGTACGGTGTTCCGTCTGTACGTGGGTACAGTCACAAGCATATGACTCTACACAGGAACAGTTAAGGTGGCATCCCTGTAACTATAACGGCATCTATGTCGGCATTTGCCACCTACGGACCAAGACATAACAGTTACAACGGTAAAATATGTGTTATTTCAATAATTACCAAGTACAAAAGTACCATGGTGTCAAAATCTCATAGAATTTTGTTGTATCTGAATTTCCGATGTCGAATATCCTTTCAATGTCAAGTAATCAGAATACAGAAATACTATACAATTGATTAGAAGTAAAACTTCAGACACACCTGAAGACAAGGTACCCCGTTGACGACATGGTTCATGTTACAGTCACCACACCGTGACCAACAACCTACCTGGTAACGCTCTGCCCTCACGTGCCGACAAACGAAATTCCTGGAATCGATCACAGCCGAAATATCCCAACGAAATATCCACAGACACCAAGTATCTTGTTCCTGTGTCTTCGACAGCAACTCCTGATCGGAGAGTCAGCTCCCAGCTTATCCCGTGTTAATCCTAGCTAAAGAAGTCTCCATGTAAACACGCGCCCTGTCTCAGCCTGTTCCGTGTATTGTGGACCGCTAGCCATATGACAACGCGAGACTGGTTGAACGAGTTTCTGCTCTCTGTGGAATGTTGGCGGGATATATTCTCTCATTACCCTGGCCGGGGTATTGTTTAGCGACCGGGTGGATAAAACCACAAGCGTGAATTGCGATCAATTGCTAATGTGTTCTGGTTGTGTTTGGTGAAGGAAGGTACACAGAGGAAGGGAATAGTGACCACAATGAGAGAAACGATTACTTAGCAGGTTTACCTGGTTCGTTCCTCACAAACATGTTTCCTTCTCTCAACTGCACGTGTGGTGTGTTTCCTGTTAACGTACTCAGCAATGTCCCAGCTAAATGACTTTGGTCTGTTAGTAATCAAGTCAGGACGGAGATTCCAGTGATCGACGTCATGAGCATCGATCCACGCTAGTGTTTTCCGATGACACTTGTCAACCAAGATGGCAAGCATGGCAATCTGATACTTTAGTCGCTTCTTACATGGGTTACTGGGGACAAATTCGAACCCTTAAATCAGCACTGTTTGCTCAATATACGAGTAAATTTCCAAGAATAGAAGTTTTTTTTCAAACGGTAATTATTGGATTAGATTACTTAGACGCTCTCTTCTTCCCTAAAATGATCCAAATAATCGCCATAGTTTAAATTAAGAAAAAGCGATATTCACCTTACTAGCGGAAACACTGATATTTTCTTTTGATCATTACAGTAGTAAGATGGCACCCGAAATGGTATTCAGGTACCCGTGATGGGATTCGAACCCGGGCCCTCGACGTGAACATGGTCTCTTGATCACCATTTCTGGCCTTTGGAAAGATTTTACAAACAACCATTTGTGCATTTGACCGTCAAGTATTGTTAACGAACACAAGAAAGTTATTATACTTCGTGTCTCTGGTCTCTAATACCGGTGAGTTATAGTTCCTGGTGACCTTTGACTCAGCTGTTACGGTTGAATAACTAATAGTCTTCAGGCAGCAACCCTCGACAATGGCGTTTGTAGAATGGGAGAGCGTTCACTGCGTGAGTGTCGGTATTGGCATATACATTCATTCATAGCCAATATAAAGCGGTGAATAAAGGGATTATACTTTTCAGCATAGTGTTATTGAATATAGAGGTGAATTAATTCTTGTTTTCAAGTAGCGTATACTGTATGCGTCTATTATGAATGAGAACATAGCAACATTAGTAACACTATGACGACTCAGTCCTATTGAACCAATTTGCGTGACGTCATAACACTATGACGTTGTCAAAGGAACGTTGTTGCGTGTTAGAAATTGATGATACATATGAGCAAGCTTATATAGAAAATCTCAGTTGTCTCCAAATTTTGCCGAGAAACGTTTTTATGTCTATAAATCTATATCTGGTGAACATAATTTAACACCTTCACTACTAATTATGTTTAACAAGCCCTGAAACGTTGTACTCGAGAATGAAAAGAAGATGTAACCCAGAAAAAATCTCTATGTTCATCAAATATCATCTTCTAAAATGCCAATCAAGCATCTAATTATGTTTACCTGCCTATATGCCTCCATATAAGCATGCAGTGGTAATAAATGTGGAAATAAAACTTTTTTTCAATAAGACAACACAACTAATTCATTTGTTGTATTTGAAGAAGTTCTGTACGTGAACCCAATCAAGCCCTCATCCTCCATTGAACAGATATGATGACATAATTATACATCAGTGAGTTGACACTGCACCGTCAGACACCAACAATACTACAGGGGGATACACCACACAGTCTGCAAAACAGTTCCGTGTGAAATCAGTGAGTTCCATGAAATGGCATTGTGTATTTCATCCTTGATAAGTAGTCTGTTCAAACACTTTACCGGGCCGACCGATCCATCGTGTCACAAATATTCTTCTAAAAGTGTGTATGAGGTTTTCACCTTTGTTGACAATAAGCGCATAATTTTCATTGTCTCGAAAATATTACGGAGCAAGGTTTTACCGCAAGGTTTTATTTACCGCAAGGTTAAGAATTATTACGATAAACTGATTGTTTGGGAGGTTTAGTTAACTAGCTCGGAGAGAAGGATTAAGCTATATAAATATTTGGTTTGGATTATGGAGGGTTTTGTATTCAAAACAGTATTTGTGCAACAGCTTATATGTTACCCAGACCGCTTTGCTGACACACATTCTTGTATTAGTAGACACCACAAGGGTGTGGAAGTGTGACACAGGTAACTGATTGGTTTTTATTGTTGTATTGGCAGACACCACTAGGGTGTGGAAGTGTGACACAGGTAACTGATTGGTTTTTATTGTTGTATTGGCAGACACCACTAGGGTGTGGAAGTGTGACACAGGTAACTGATTGGTTTTTATTGTTGTATTGGCAGACACCACTCAGGTGTGGAAGTGTGACACAGGTAACTGATTGGTTTTTTTGTTGTATTGGCAGACACCACTAGGGTGTGGAAGTGTGACACAGGTAACTGATTGGTTTTTATTGTTGTATTGGCAGACACCACTAGGGTGTGGAAGTGTGACACAGGTAACTGATTGGTTTTTATTGTGGTATTGTTGTATTGGCAGACACCACTCAGGTGTGGAAGTGTGACACAGGTAACTGATTGGTTTTATTGTTGTATTGGCAGACACCACTCAGGTGTGGAAGTGTGACACAGGTAACTGATTGGTTTTTTTTGTTGTATTGGCAGACACCACTAGGGTGTGGAAGTGTGACACAGGTAACTGATTGGTTTTTATTGTTGTATTGGCAGACACCACTCAGGTGTGGAAGTGTGACACAGGTAACTGATTGGTTTTTATTGTTGTATTGGCAGACACCACTCAGGTGTGGAAGTGTGACACAGGTAACTGATTGGTTTTTATTGTTGTATTGGCAGACACCACTAGGGTGTGGAAGTGTGACACAGGTAACTGATTGGTTTTTATTGTTGTATTGGCAGACACCACTAGGGTGTGGAAGTGTGACACAGGTAACTGATTGGTTTTTATTGTTGTATTGGCAGACACCACTCAGGTGTGGAAGTGTGACACAGGTAACTGATTGGTTTTTTTTGTTGTATTGGCAGACACCACTAGGGTGTGGAAGTGTGACACAGGTAACTGATTGGTTTTTATTGTTGTATTGGCAGACACCACTAGGGTGTGGAAGTGTGACACAGGTAACTGATTGGATTGGTTTCTATTGTTGTATTGGCAGACACCACTAGGGTGTGGAAGTGTGACACAGGTAACTGATTGGTTTTATTGTTGTATTGGCAGACACCACTCAGGTGTGGAAGTGTGACACAGGTAACTGATTGGTTTTATTGTTGTATTGGCAGACACCACTAGGGTGTGGAAGTGTGACACAGGTAACTGATTGGTTTTTATTGTTGTATTGGCAGACACCACTCAGGTGTGGAAGTGTGACACAGGTAACTGATTGGTTTCTATTGTTGTATTGGCAGACACCACTCAGGTGTGGAAGTGTGACACAGGTAACTGATTGGTTTCTATTGTTGTATTGGCAGACACCACTAGGGTGTGGAAGTGTGACACAGGTAACTGATTGGTTTCTATTGTTGTATTGGCAGACACCACTAGGGTGTGGAAGTGTGACACAGGTAACTGATTGGTTTTTATTGTTGTATTGGCAGACACCACTAGGGTGTGGAAGTGTGACACAGGTAATGATTGGTTTTTATTGTTGTATTGGCAGACACCACTAGGGTGTGGAAGTGTGACACAGGTAACTGATTGGTTTCTATTGTTGTATTGGCAGACACCACTAGGGTGTGGAAGTGTGACACAGGTAACTGATTGGTTTCTATTGTTGTATTGGCAGACACCACTAGGGTGTGGAAGTGTGACACAGGTAACTGATTGGTTTCTATTGTTGTATTGGCAGACACCACTGGTGTGGAAGTGTGACACAGGTAACTGATTGGTTTCTATTGTTGTATTGGCAGACACCACTAGGGTGTGGAAGTGTGACACAGGTAACTGATTGGTTTTATTGTTGTATTGGCAGACACCACTCGATTGGGTGTGGAAGTGTGACACAGGTAACTGATTGGTTTCTATTGTTGTATTGGCAGACACCACTAGGGTGTGGAAGTGTGACACAGGTAACTGATTGGTTTCTATTGTTGTATTGGCAGACACCACTCAGGTGTGGAAGTGTGACACAGGTAACTGATTGGTTTCTATTGTTGTATTGGCAGACACCACTAGGGTGTGGAAGTGTGACACAGGTAACTGATTGGTTTCTATTGTTGTATTGGCAGACACCACTAGGGTGTGGAAGTGTGACACAGGTAACTGATTGGTTTCTATTGTTGTATTGGCAGACACCACTCGGGTGTGGAAGTGTGACACAGGTAACTGATTGGTTTCTATTGTTGTATTGGCAGACACCACTCAGGTGTGAAAGTGTGACACAGGTAACTGATTGGTTTCTATTGTTGTATTAGCAGACACCACACCTATTGTTGTATTCAGGTGTGGAAGTGTGACACAGGTAACTGATTGGTTTCTATTGTTGTATTGGCAGACACCAGGTAACTCGATTGTTGTGTGTGAAGTGTGACACAGGTAACTGATTGGTTTCTATTGTTGTATTGGCAGACACCACTCAGGTGTGAAAGTGTGACACAGGTAACTGATTGGTTTCTATTGTTGTATTGGCAGACACCACTAGGGTGTGGAAGTGTGACACAGGTAACTGATTGGTTTTTATTGTTGTATTGGCAGACACCAGTCGAGTGTGGAAGTGTGACATAGGTAACTGATTGGTTTCTATTGTTGTATTGGCAGACACCACTCGAGTGTGGAAGTGTGACACAGGTAACTGATTGGTTTCTATTGTTGTATTGGCAGACACCACTCAGGTGTGGAAGTGTGACACAGGTAACTGATTGGTTTCTATTATTGTATTGGCAGACACCACTCAGGTGTGGAAGTGTGACACAGGTAACTGATTGGTTTCTATTGTTGTATTGGCAGACACCACTCAGGTGTGGAAGTGTGACACAGGTAACTGATTGGTTTCTATTATTGTATTGGCAGACACCACTCGAGTGTGGAAGTGTGACACAGGTAACTGATTGGTTTCTATTATTTTATTGGCAGACACCACTCAGGTGTGGAAGTGTGACACAGGTAACTGATTGGTTTCTATTGTTGTATTGGCAGACACCACTCGGGTATGGAAGTGTGACACAGGTAACTGATTGGTTTCTATTATTGTATTGGCAGACACCACTCAGGTGTGGAAGTGTGACACAGGTAACTGATTGGTTTCTATTGTTGTATTGGCAGACACCACTAGGGTGTGGAAGTGTGACACAGGTAACTGATTGGTTTCTATTGTTGTATTGGCAGACACCACTCAGGTGTGGAAGTGTGACACAGGTAACTGATTGGTTTCTATTGTTGTCAGTCTCTGTAACTAGTTGGGGTCGGTAGGGGAGCCTAGTGGTTAAAGTGTTCGCTCGTCACGCCGAAGACCCGATTTCGATTCCCCACATGGGTACAATGTGTGAAGCCCATTCCTGGTGTCCCCTCCGTGATGTTGCTGGAATATTGCTAAAAGCGGCGTAAAACTAAAGTCACTCAGTGTAAAGGTGACAACACACGTACACTCACTCCCTCACGCACGCACAGCCTAACTCCTGTACTCGTGGCATTCAGCGTACTGCACGGTGGCTCCCACTTGCCACCTCCCAGTGTTGGGTATCCAGCGTACTGCACGGTGGCTCCCACTTGCCACCTTTCAGTGTTGTGTATGCAGCGTACTGCACGGTGGCTCCCACTTGCCACCTCCCAGTGTTGGGTATCCAGCGTACCGCACGGTGGCTCCCACTTGCGACCTCCCAGTCTTGGGTATCCAGCGTTCTGCACGGTGGCTCCCACTTGCCACCTCCCAGTGTTGGGTATCCAGCGTACTGCACGGTGGCTCCCACTTGCCACCTTCTAGCGTTGGGTATCCAGCGTACTGCACGGTGGCTCCCACTTGCCACCTCCCAGTGTTGGGTATCCAGCGTTCTGCACGGTGCCTCCCACTTGCCACCTCCCAGTGTTGGGTATCCAGCATACTGCACGGTGGCTCCCACTTGCCACCTCCCAGTGTTGGGTATCCAGCGTTCTGCACGGTGGCTCCCACTTGCGACCTTCCAGTGTTGGGTATCCAGCGTACTGCACGGTGGCTCCCACTTGCCACCTCCCAGTGTTGGGTATCCAGCGTACTGCACGGTGGCTCCCACTTGCCACCTTTCAGTGTTGTGTATGCAGCGTACTGCACGGTGGCTCCCACTTGCCACCTCCCAGTGTTGGGTATCCAGCGTACTGCACGGTGGCTCCCACTTGCGACCTCCCAGTCTTGGGTATCCAGCGTTCTGCACGGTGGCTCCCACTTGCCACCTCCCAGTCTTGGGTATCCAGCGTTCTGCACGGTGGCTCCCACTTGCCACCTGCCAGTGTTGGGTATCCAGCGTACTGCACGGTGGCTCCCACTTGCGACCTTCCAGTGTTGGGTATCCAGCGTACTGCACGGTGGCTCCCACTTGCCACTCCCAGTGTTGGGTATCCAGCGTACTGCACGGTGGCTCCCACTTGCCACCTCCCAGTGTTGGGTATCCAGCGTTCTGCACGGTGGCTCCCACTTGCCACCTGCCAGTGTTGGGTATCCAGCGTACTGCACGGTGGCTCCCACTTGCGACCTTCCAGTGTTGGGTATCCAGCGTACTGCACGGTGGCTCCCACTTGCCACCTCCCAGTGTTGGGTATCCAGCGTACTGCACGGTGGCTCCCACTTGCCACCTCCCAGTGTTGGGTATCCAGCGTACTGCACGGTGGCTCCCACTTGCCACCTCCCAGTGTTGGGTATCCAGCGTACTGCACGGTGGCTCCCGCTTGCCACCTCCCAGTGTTGGGTATCCAGCGTACTGCACGGTGGCTCCCACTTGCCACCTTCTATCGTTGGGTATCCAGCGTACTGCACGGTGGCTCCCACTTGCCACCTCCCAGTGTTGGGTATCCAGCGTACTGCACGGTGGCTCCCACTTGCCACCTCCCAGTCTTGGGTATCCAGCGTTCTGCACGGTGGCTCCCACTTGCCACCTCCCAGTGTTGGGTATCAGCGTACTGCACGGTGGCTCCCACTCTGCCACCTTCTAGCGTTGGGTATCCAGCGTACTGCACGGTGGCTCCCACTTGCCACCTCCCAGTGTTGGGTATCCAGCGTTCTGCACGGTGCCTCCCACTTGCCACCTCCCAGTGTTGGGTATCCAGCATACTGCACGGTGGCTCCCACTTGCCACCTCCCAGTGTTGGGTATCCAGCGTTCTGCACGGTGGCTCCCGCTTACGACCTTCCAGTGTTGGGTATCCAGCGTACTGCACGGTGGCTCCCACTTGCCACCTCCCAGTGTTGGGTATCCAGCGTACTGCACGGTGGCTCCCACTTGCGACCTTCCAGTGTTGGGTATCCAGCGTACTGCACGGTGGCTCCCACTTGCCACCTCCCAGTGTTGGGTATCCAGCGTACTGGACGGTGGCTCCCACTTGCCCCCTCCCAGTGTTGGGTATCCAGCGTACTGCACGGTGGCCCCCACTTGCCACCTCAGTGTTGTGTATGCAGCGTACTGCACGGTGGCTCCCACTTGCCACCTCCCAGTGTTGGGTATCCAGCGTACTGCACGGTGGCTCCCGCTTGCCACCTCCCAGTGTTGGGTATCCAGCGTACTGCACGGTGGCTCCCACTTGCGACCTTCCAGTGTTGGGTATCCAGCGTACTGCACGGTGGCTCCTACCTGCCACCTCCCAGTGTTGGGTATCCAGCGTACTGCACGGTGGCTCCCACTTGCCACCTCCCAGTGTTGGGTATCCAGCGTACTGCATGGTGGCTCCCACTTGCCACCATCTAGCGTTGGGTATCCAGCGTACTGCATGGTGTCTCCCACTTGCCACCTCCCAGTGTTGGGTATCCAGCGTACTGCACGGTGGCTCCCACTTGCCACCTCCCAGTGTTGGGTATCCAGCGTACTGCATGGTGGCTCCCACTTGCCACTATCTAGCGTTGGGTATCCAGCGTACTGCACGGTGGCTCCCACCTGCCACATGCTACATGACAGGTACAACGCACATGCTACATGACGACACAGTCAACACACAACATCTAAGTCAGCGTATCTGACCACCCGTTAGTATCCTGCGACAATCAAGGTTTGCTAAACACCAGTTCCAGTCTGGACGTTTTCAGATTATGTATTTGCTTGAAAAAGATATGATATTTTCAACAAAAAACAAAACATTTGATGTTAACATGATTTATAACTTCATCATAATTAACACCTCTCGGGGGTAGTGATGATTGTATATTTGACAGATTGAAATTCACGAATCCCGATCCACTGACAACTCGAATATTCAAGCAATATCGTGGAGAGAAACACCAGAAGGGGGAGAAGTCGAACAATATTTATGGATAAACAACTTCAAAGATGCGACGTTTCGATGTAGATACTAAAACTGTTATCAAGCATCTTGATCGAAACCTCGCATCTGTTAAAATAACGAAGTTGTCTATCCATAAACACCTGTTCCTCTTCATCATACCAGCTTCCAAATGCCACTTAAAGGAACCAGCAAAGGGCTTCACACATTTCATGTGGGGGAATCGAACCGGGACCTTCGGTGTGACTCCAAGCTAAGGAAGCAGGCAGATGTTCATGTAGTAAGTAAACTGCAGTTCCAGCAGAGTTTGGTAACCTGTCGGGTTGTTGTCTTCGTCCAGACGGAGAGCACCAACGTATCTGTCACAGTAGCTTCCAACGTAGATACTGCCGTTGTAGAAGACCACGTTGGAAGCGATGTAGTCCAACTCGTACACCTCGGTGGCTTCAGTACCGACAGGAGACATTCGCATCACGCTTTTGAAGTGATTGAAATACACAGCGCTGGCGATGGGATCCCAGCTTGCGGAGTACATGTAATCTCCGGTGTAGACAACCTGTAGCTCACCTTCATACGTCACAGACACCAAGCGCGTGGTGCACGCCACATACATCACCGTCCTCTGTGCATCAACGGCAATACTATACGGCATCCACTTCAAACTCACAATACTCTGGAAGTCGCGGCCATCTGTCAACATCCGGCTGACAGTGACACCAGGTCTGCGTACACTGATGAAGACGAGTTGTCTCCCCTCGTCCACACCCATCCCGTTCACAACAACACGACGTTTAACTCTTCTTGTTTCCTTTGTGTCCAAGTGATAGGACGTGATTTGACCCGGGTTATGTGTTGCCAGTAGCACCTGTCGCAACCTGGCAACATAAACTATACCCCAAACATCCTTCAAGTTGAGAGACGGCAAGCTCTGGACTGTGTTACTGTCAAGCTGTACCTGCTGGGCAGGGGTGCGTTTTATTCTGTTTGGTACAGCAAGCATACGAGACTTCCGCTCCTGTACTGGAAGGGACGTCGTAGACGGTGTTGTAACTTCAGTGTGTGACAGCGGCATTGACGTCGTATCACCGTCGTGATCACTCATGTCTCGTCTTGTCCTACAGCTGGTATTCAACGTCACCAAGGCTTGCCCGAGTTCAGCGTTCCTCTCCATGGCATTACATAGTGCGTACAGCGTAACGTTCTGGTTTGTCTGTAGGTCTTCAAATCTGTTGTTATACTCCTCACGGAGTTTTGTCAGAGAGTCTCTATACCTGTCGCGTTCCTTCTCTGTATCCTTATAACGCTGGGAGAGTTCGCGGATATCTGTCTTCAGTTGACTTACACCTACCTTCAGGGTATTTAATTCCTTGAGAACACGACCACTGACAACCTCTTCAACAGTGCCGTCACTGACAACGTCTCTCACCGCCTGCTTCAGCAGCCTCTGTATCAAGGCAGGAGTGAAACTGTTGGTCAGTTCTTCTTTCAATGACAACTCCATCAAGTCAAAGCGGTTGTCGATGTTCCCCTTCATAACGTGAAACTCCTCCTCCAGGTTCTTCAGTTGTTGTGGGAATGATGTCCGGGGTTCACGGTCCTGTGTGACACCGTCACCACAACACAACACCAGGACACAAACAACTGCAACAAGTAACCCCATTGTGTTAGACACAAGTCACAATCCCCCCTGTTACGTAGCCACGTTGTTGTCAGCATTAAAGGTCATCTGATTGGTGGATGAGGCAATGGGCCTCTGCTGTAAAATGTCAAAGATAATCATTCAGGATGTGCATTGTTATGTACTAATAAACACTCACATGCACTTATTCATAGCTGAAGTATTTCAAAATCAACATATCCTCTGTAGGTGCAACACACTCAGTAAATGTCCTAATATTGTTGTTTCGACTGCTGACTGAGTTTTACGCCGCTTTTAGCAATATTCCAGCAACATCACGGCGGGGGGACACCAGAAATGGGCTTCACACATTGTACCCATGTGGGGATTCGAACCCGCGTCTTCGGCGTGACGAGCCAACACTTTAACCACTAGGCTACCCCACTGCCCCCAACAATAATGACAATGAAAATGATAAGTGTATTTGTTATGCGCTGTTTCCAATCCGTTGCTCAAATCGCAGGCTGAACGGCGTTGCTTATTATTACTCCGGATAACCCAAGCTGCCTGTGAAGCGCTAGAAGGTTAATAGTCACATGACTTATCCCACCGGGTACCCATTTTCTGCTGGGTTATGTTATGAGGAGCTCCTGACACAGCAGAGAGTTGTACGGGGCGACACGGTGGTTTGGGTGGTCAGTCTTGATATCCAGGACAAGCTGCAGGGGACTGACTCTATTACTGTTAAATAAAATATTTAGTTACGTCCACCCTATTGATTCAACCGACCGAGTACAAACAGATGCTTCGCTAAAGGAGCACAGGCGCCCACTATACTTCATTCAGTATACGTCAGTATAATGGGTTACGTCATAATGAGGTGACGTCACGACACTGTTTTCTTTTTCAAGTTTTGTCCCTCAGATATCATTGGCTTTGTCAAGCAGGATGGGGCAAACACGTCGATTGATGGTGAACGTTATTACCTCGGAAGGAAATATTGCAGTGGGATGTCAACCCGGGTTTCTCATCCCGCGGGGTTTCCCCAAACTCATTAAAACCACTGTGCCACAAAGTTGTCCCAGGTGAGTGCCGGTGCTTCAGGAATTACCGTTTTCTGTGACGATGAGCAGTCAGTGAGGAACCACGTGTTGTGAGCAGCGATGGCTGAGTGCTGCTGACTTTGTGTGCTGGCGATTAGGTGACTGACTCGGAGAAGGTGTAATCCCAACTATAACATTTTCTATACCAACTGTTTGTTAACCTATGCTTCAAGAATCAAGATTTGTTATTCAGTATCAAATGCCTCCAGCCCAGTGTACATATATGTACATGTGTATAGTCAAGTCAGACTGTATATCATTAACAGTTATAATGGTAAGTTTCCCATCACCAGAAGTAAATGAAGCGTTGGTAAAATTGTCATTTGTCTCCCTCAGCTGTTAACGTTGAGCTGTCGGATTTGTATGCACTTTAGAGTATACGGTGCTGAAAACTCTGACATAGAATTATCTGTCACAACTTTCTTAAATTTGTCTACTTTACATAAATTACTTGTACAAATACTTGGTAAAAACTTGGGGCTTTTCGTGTGTTTTTGTTTTGTTTTGTTTTTGTTTTTTTACCTGTACTTTGTCATGCATCACCCATATAAAGAGCAATATCAGTGATATCATGATATGTTAGATGGTTCACTGAACCGCAAACACCAATGTATTCACACAGAACAATAAGTTGTAAAGCACATATGTTCCTCTAAAAGTATCTCCTATAAAGGTATAACAATTATATCTGAAAGTTATGTTTTACACTTGCAAACAGAATTCGTCTGAATTTTTAATGCCGCGTGGTACTTGAATCAATGCGATAGCAATGTATGTATCTTACAGCATGCAATACAGCAATACCAGGCGCCCTCTGTGGTTTAACCGACATCGGTTGCGAATGTCGGTATTTTTTTATGTCATATATTAAATAAAACAACACTTAGATTACTTTACTCAGATGTAATTAATGTCTTGGTTCTTATAATGTCCGCGTTAACCAGAACACAATGGGAAACCCATTTATGTACATCCCTGTTTTGTTATACTATCTGATAAATGAGTGAGTGAGTGAGTTTACGTTTACGCCGCTTTCAGCAATATTCCAACAATATCACGGCGGGTGACACCAGAAATGGGCTTCGCATTTTGTACCCATGTTGGGAATCGAACCCGGGCCTTCGACGTGACGAGCGAACGCTTTAACCACTTGGCTACCCCACCACCCCTCCTGATTACACCCGTCTCTACTGCTAGTTATGGTCAGTGCAAGTTTATACTGTCCCCCAGAGGTGGTCAAGTTGCCACCTGTGTCAGCGCTACAGGGATAATGAAACATACAACCTTATGGATGACAACGTCTTATTTATTGCAAAGAGCGATCCATAAAGTTGTATGTTTCATTTTTGAGTCACCAACTTCTAGAATGCCCATCAAACAATTAGCTCCAGGAATAGTCACTCTGAAGGAATACGCCAACACAGAATGGTAAGGCTTTGAACTAGACTGAGGATCAATATCTCCACCACATTCTGCCTTGCTGGTCTCACAACACAGAACTACACTCACGTTTCAGCATTCACTGCAGAATGGCCAAGTGTTGTATTGTAATCTTCTGTTACTGTTATCATTCAGTAGAGGGTGGCCATGTGCTACTACACAGACAACTGGTCTACACATTTCTAGACCTATAAGGGTTCCAGGTTAGCCTGAGCCAGAGAGTCAGAGAAGGTTCTGGAAGTTTTTTAGGGTATGGAAAGGACCCCTGTCTTTGCCGAATCATCTCACATAACATCTCACGTTAAACAAAAACAAAGTTTGTGTGAAGATCCCCTTTCACCCTTGATACTGAGCCTGACCCAATGTTGGAGGCTTGACCACTGTTGTCTTTATCGCTATGACCACTGGGTACACCTGTACTGCCAGTCTCATGTGTCATTGTACAGTAATTGCTTTGCAGTGATTTGTATTCCTTTGTAAACTTAGCTTCAGAATACAATTCTTAATCAACACTTTATCAACATTTTATTGGTGTGTGTTTCACACAGATTTCTTTTGCGTACAGATTTCGGGTTAACGTTTTCTTTTGTCTTGGGAATCGACAGGTAACACATTTCAACGATTTGAAAGTTGAATGATGCCCCGGATATTTCCATCTCCATGAAACAACGTTTGAGCAAGCGTGGTGAGACTCTCTTTGAAATGTAGTGGAAAGTGCATGTTCGATTGTTTCTCAAAAGTCGCCAAAGCCTGGAGCTGTTTGAATGTTGCTGGACGAAAGGGAACGTTGAAGTCAGCCCTCTGGTCTTACAATCTTGTGGAGAGTTTGTTCGGGCATGTGTTAAAGTACGGGCTATTCATATCACTGTTAGAGAGAGATGATATTTCAGACATTAAACAGCTACCTTTTGAAAGTATTCCCCGCTGTGGCTTTCAGTGGCAGCGCGTCCCACGACCTGCAGTGCCACCAGCGTTATTTGTGTTGACAAAGGACAGCATGGAGACGTTCTTGAGAATCTTTGCTCTTTGAAATGTGTCACGCTTACAACCTTACACATGGTAATACCATTCAGATGATTCATGACCCGTGAAGATCCGGGGTAGAATAGGTCTTCAGCAACCCATTCTTGTCATAAAAGGCGACTATGCTTGTCGTAAAAGGCGACTAACGCCTTGGTTGACACATGTCATCGGTTCCCAATTACGCAGATCGATGCTCATGCTATTGATCACTGAATTGTCTGGTCCAGACTCGATTATTTACAGACCTGCGCCATATAGCTGGAATATTGCTGAGTGCGGCGTAAAAATACACTCACTCACTCACTCAGAAGATTCATACTAGCGCGATATACCATGATTATTCACTGATAATTCATTTACATACTGATTACTGGTTAACTTATTGTTTCAACTCGGATATAGCCAGGTAACAGAAATTGGGGGCTCACTCCGGTAACAAAAGCTAAAGAAAGGGAATCCAGAATCTGTTTGTCAAATTATGAGATTATAATTGTGTTGCCTCCTATTGTGTCAAACCAATCTTGTATGGAATGTCGCCCATTTACTATGGTAGCAATGCCTTCAAGTGTCGAGCGTATTCCCCAAGGTAACACAAGTTGTCTCCCTTGGCAAGGTAGTCCATTCCCTTTTCGAACGACACGTTATATTAGTGTTTAATCACAAGGGCATTGGTTGGACTGATTTCAGATCAGAAACATGCACGTTAGTGTCAAAATAATCCAAGAGTGTCAACACAAGAGCTTCTCTGAAGTATCTGACGCAGATAATGAAGTGGCTGTCCCACATGTAAATATGTAACTCCAGCTTCTTACAATCAACCAACTCCCATACACAAACCGATGCATATATTCACGCTGGGTGTTGTCTGAATGTTCCGTTTAGAATACCCATCATTATATATAATTTAATACTAAACACAACTGAATAATTCAGATCATTCGTCTCATGATACCGCCTCCGTGGTGTAGTGGTTAGAGCGTCCGCCCGGAGAGCGGAAGGTCGGGGTAGCGTCATACCAACCGACGTTAAAATATGGTACTTGTTGGTCCCTGCCTGGTGCTCGGCTTTAATGGGGTACAACAAGGACTGGTCGGCTTGGAGTCAGTATTATGCTTCCGGGTGGGGTATTCATGCTTCACTGCGGCACGGTATCTCATAGCGCTAACACTATGAGTCAGGTTCATTATAAGAGTAGGGGTGCATTTTCTAATCCCAATTAGCCTACATTGTTTTTGAATGCGAAATGGGATGTAGGCGAATAGAGACTAAACCATAAAACCAGCTTAATTCTTGGCTAGTACAAGCAGCCACACATACACACGCCTGCACGTGGTCATATGAGCGAAATAGTCTTAAGTACGACGTTAAACCCATTTCACTTCACCTCGTTTCATGATTTCAAATATCAAATAGATTTCGGGCCTGCCCGTCAGTGAAAGCACACACAGACGCTTAAGTTAGTCGGGGCCTCTTACCTCTGACAGCGGCCAGGTACGTGGGCTGACTTACTGACATGCGACCTGACTGTTGTAGTACTTCTGTGTAGGTAGATTGTATATATGTTACAGTCAATGTGTAAAATGAGGCAATTTCCTGAAATTCCAGTCAATTTACAAATTGCCTGAAAAATTACTCGATTTATTTGACAGACTGACTGAAAGTCAGTTTCAATGTGTATTATCATTATTAGTGTATAAAACTTTTAGAGTAAAACCTAAGATACAGAGACTCTCAGGGACATCTTTGTTGACGTAAAACAATATTTCAACAATATTTCAAAATATAAAAAAGCATTGGGTTTTCGTTTGCACAAGTGAGACTTTCGTGGCACCTGCTGTTGGATTTGACTCCAGCTTTAAAGTAATGCATTTGTTGGTTGCACACTGCTTGTCACTCCTAGAACAGTAGTAGACACTTCATACTCCCCAAAACCATTGAAACTTAAAGTCAATATGTCAAATATATCGACCAATTTACATTACACATATTCTGTCGTGTTATGGACTCACTCGTGTCTAACCCTTGAAGAAAAAATAAACCCAACTGGATACATGTGATTCAGATTTTTTTAAATTTCAGGACCACTTTGAGTGAGTGAGTTTTACGCCACTTTTAGCAATATTCCAGCAATATCACACTGCTTTACACATTGTACCCATGTGGGAATCGAACCCGGGTCTTCGGCGTGACGAGCGGACGACTTTACCACTAGGCTACCCCACCGAGCCAGGGCTCCTAAGTTATTGGCTTGATACATTGACGTTCCCTCCTTCAGTCACAAGACAGAGACGTGGCCAAGTGGCCGGTAACACTGTATGTAGGTAAACAGAGTGGTGTCCCTTTGTCGTATCAGGATCTCGTGTCCTCACGTCTGTAAGTGTGTATGCGTGGTTATATCTGTAGTTATGTGACAGTGTAACTTATCTACAAAGGATGCTGTATTCGTATAACATTGTTTCCGTAAATGTGTGGCCAATTCCACCAGTTCAGAATTTTTGAGCATAGAAGAATTGAATATTGGCTAACAGGCTTTTCTACACTAAACACCTTGATTGTTTTAGGAGACAACACAATATTAATCCCATAAATTTGACAAATACATTTTTCTCATATTGTTCTCCGGGGGAGCCCCCAGTTTCTGTTACCTGGCGATTTCCGAGTTGAAACAATAAGTTAACCAAAAATACCAAGAGGCAACAAAAGACGGTAACTACTGTAAACTTTGCCAACATTTTTCACTTGCGGCAGCTGCTCTCTCCTGTTCGTTCTGTTTAGGAGCGAGATGTACCCTGGACAGCAACTGTCACGGTGTGTTGGAGAAGGTTAAAGCCATCCTCACGACTTCCCCTGTCCTCCCAGCCCAACAACTGGAAAACATACAAACTGTAGGTGCTAGTGACATCAAGAACACTTGACGATTGAAAAAGAAAGTATTGCTCTGTTGGCAGCTGTGCAGCACTCTGAAGTGGGCATGTCTGCGCTGATCACCATCCTGTCATGATAAAATGAAGCACAAAAACGAACATCTGCATCGCGTCTTTGCCGGAATCTGATTTAGACATTAAGCATAGTGAAGTTTCAAACTTTATTGCTTATGCAGCATGAGGTATTGGTCGTGTGTGATCAGTTTTAACTGCAAACATGAGTCACATTTTTGTCACGTGTGTCTTGACTGTCATTATGATTAATTCCGTTAAAAAGTACAACTTCGTGTCAACATTATTTCATGGTGTCTTCGCTAACATCGTCGGGAAATATTCGAAATTTACAGTGAAACATGTGAGTGTGTCGCTGTACAATTCAGTGACAAAAACACTGAAGATATTCTGAGATTGTTTCAAACTCAATTAAACTTTTTTGGACGTTTTGAGGCGTCTGTCACGCACAAGACCGTTCCGTTAGGACGACTGTGTTACGGGAACGTGCTCAAATTGCCTCTGAAGTCGGAGATGAGCTCCACAGAGCTACAGGTGTTCGTCCACGTGTTGTGATTGATGGCCCACACACCAGACATGTTGATCCCAGGTGCCCTCTTTGCCTGTAACAACAACAGCCCACGCCACCGTCAACAACCACCGACCACTTGACAACGCAGGTGAATCCACGTGATATTAGTGAGTTTGACTTTTCTTGGTAAATGACGCGATTGACAGCTGGGCGCTTTGGTTGACCATCTAACAAAGTCAATGGTCATCTGACGTTCAACGACGACTTTCAATCCCAATCTCATTTTCATATTTTTAAAATGTCATTGAATACACAAAGAAAAAATGATTATGATACTTTGGTCTTTAGTGAGTGTGTGAGTATGGTTTTACGCGGCTTTTAGCAATATTCCAGCAATATCACGGCGGGGGACACCAGACATGGGTTTCATGGCCTTTAGTACCCGCTATGTTGGTGATAGTGTATGTTCGTGAAGTACAAACGAGGATTTAGACCATGTAGGCGAGTGATCATATTCAGTCTCAGTTCCAGCACTTGTTTTTGATAGATATGTTGCAGTGGCACTTAGAACAGCAGGGATACTAGCTCTTCAGTGACTTCCTGGTGATGTGTAACATGAATCACACACATGACTACTGAAGCAGTGCGGTACTGATGTCTGCAACAAGGGGTGCGGTGGGGTAGCCTAATGGTTAAAGCGTCCACTCGTCACGTTGTACACCCGCGTTCGATTCACCACATGGGTACAATGTGTGAAGCCCATTTCTGGTGTCCCCCGTCGTGATATTGCTGGAATATTGATAAAGCGGCGTAAAACCTCACTCACTCGCAACAAAGCCCATATAATACACAAATGCCAACATTCGTACGTCAACACAGCGGTGGTTGAGGTCGCTGTATACAACAGTGACAGCGTGCAGTCAGTGCGGTTATTTCTCTCATGATTTGGGGGGGGGAAATAAATGTAAGTCATATTTACGTAATTTTGAATAAAATTAATCAAATATTCTGAAGTCTACATATTTTGTTCCACATTTTCACTTTTCATGTCCGTATACGAAGACATGGTGTTTCATCACTGACAAGCTGTGGTGGTAACAAATCTCGCTATATACAGTACCGGGCAAAACAAAGTATCCAGCAAGTTGATGGCGGCTAAAAACCACAAACAAGAAATGGCTATTGAGATGTATTTTATAACTTAGACGTGTTGTGGACAATACATTAGCAGTTTGAAAATGACTTCTTTGATGGGCATTTTAGAAGTTGGTGTGATGAAGGATAATGATAATTTTATGAAGATTCAATATTCAAATGTATACTTTTAGTTACATATCATCGTAACCCTACTCCCTGGATCGTCCCACATAATACCAACCACTGAATTTGTTAGTCTCCATTGTTTCACATGTCGCCGACACACAGCTGGAACATTGTAGAGGGTGTTACACGTAACAACAGAGAAAACAAACAAACAACCCGTATATAACGGCTGAAATTCCAGGTGAAAAGTATTCATGTTCATATCAGTAATTGTGTTGTTGTTGTTTTTTAGATAAAAAGAAATCCCGAGCATCTCGTTGCATCACTACCAAGGTAGTTTCCAGCTTCCGTTACAAATCTACATCACACAAACGTGAAACAGATGGAGGAATCCCAGGGCCGTGTTTCACAAAGCGATCTTAGAGCCACGACTATCTGTACTCCTGGGCCCACTTGCACAAAGCGATCTTAGGGCCACGACTATCTGTACTCCTGGGCCCGCTTGCACAAAGCGATCTTAGGGCCACGAATATCTGTACTCCTGGGCCCACTTGCACAAAGCGATCTTAGGGCCACGAATATCTGTACTCCTGGGCCCACTTGCACAAAGCGATCTTAGCGCTACGCTGATTGTAACTCCCATTCTCTAACTTAGACTTACGACAGTCGTAGCGCTAAGATCGCTTTGTGCAAGTGGGCCCTATACTGTAACATAGACTTACGACAGTCGTAGCGCTAAGATCGCTTTGTGAAACAGACCCCAGGCCTCATGGGTTTCACGCAAGGGAGACAAAACAACGTCACTAGGACACACTCGCATGTCACGGCCACCTGCAGGTGCATCACATGAAACACGTGCGTGAGAAACCACAACATGTTCTGGCAGCTTGGAACCAAGTTTGTTTATGAAAATGGTCCTCCTTTAACAATGTGTCACAACTTGCTGATAATTTGTCAACGTTAATTTATCTCCTTCCATATGTTGGTAATATCAGCGTTTCGTATTGTCACATTGGCACTGTGTTTTGAACCAAAATTACATGGCACATTTTGGAAGCATCCTCAATGGTTAAAAATAAACACCTTTTTCAGCCCGTTATGTCGCTATGGCAACTCCAGGCTCATCTGTCGACAGCTGAGATCCTGTAAATTCAAACATATCAATAATATATGGATGATTTCTTGAGAATAACATATTTTGTTCTGGGGAGGTAATTGTCTACAAAAATACGCATTGTAAAGACATATTCTATTTGTTTTCGTACCCTGTCAACAACAACAATTGACAAGAACAACAGCTGGACACAAGGACAAGCAGTTCCTCTTAGATCTTAATGTTATTTTATAAAAAAACTCTACGTTTTCTCTAACAACCACCTCTGTCAAGGCAAGCGATTTAGCAACGTATTTGTACTATTTAACACTTGGATGATGAACACAGGTACATACAACCTAAACACCTAAAACTTGTGGTTAATTAATACCGAACGATTAAAAGTGGCCAAAAAGTCGCCTGCTTCCCTCTCGCCCGCCAACGAAACCACAGACAGGTTACGTAACTCTGTCGCCAGAGCACTGCAGTGACGTCATATGAGGAACGATTTTCAGTTAGTTGTATAGAAAGTGTGTAGCACGCTCATCATTTTGATGATCTCTCGACATGAACGACGACATGCCGAATCGTTGCTTTGTCGTCAATTGCTCCTAGGGGTCGGGTGATGGTGTCACCATGCACAGATTTCCACAGGACCCCGCAGTTCGTGCTAAATGGGTAATGTTTGTGAGTGCAAAGCGAGCGTTGTGGAAGCCTGAAACGATATCTTACTTGTGTTCAGATCGCTTCACGGAAGTTAAAGAATCAAAACTACTTACTAGTTATAGTAAAATATGTATATGATTGATGACCATAAAGATTTTCCATAACACAACTTGTAACATAACGATTTCTTCCTCTGAAGTGAGGTTGTGGTCGAAGTAACAATAATATTGTAAGTAGTATTATATTGACACCCACCTCGCTGCCAGGAGAGAAATTGTTATGTTATACGCTATGTCATGCAAAATCCTATTGGCCATCAATAAAATACATATTTTACTACCAGTAGAAAGTAGTTTTGATTTTGTAACTCGGTGAAAACAAACCTAAATAGCATTTATCCACAGACTGGCGGATGTTCCCGACAGGGCGCCGCCATTTTTGAAAATCGTAAAGTCTGTTAGAATTAATGAGATTATAGTTTGTTTTCATCAAGTTAGAAAATCAAAACTACTTTCTACTCGTAGTTAAATATGTATTGGAATCATAACCAAAAGGATTTTGCATGACACAACTTATAACATAACGATTTCTTCCACGGAAGCGAGGTGGGGTCGAAGTCACAATACTGCGCGATAAATTTCTTGCTACATTCACATGGTTAATGTCCACTCACCAGTATGTAGATACTAGTCAATGTGCGTCTTTATATTTGGTCTTATAATCCTAATTAGTTTATTATCATACTTTTATGCATTTTGAAACTAAATAAAAGCTGACGATCTGCTGATACTTATAGTGAATTTATAACAGAACTGTAATATCTAGACATTTTATAGTTTGCCAATGTGAATCATAATTCGCACACACACCCTAGTGTATGTTGTCTGTCTCATTACACTTCACGGCGAAAACAATGATTCTGTTGAATGCTACGACAAATGAATAAAAACGAAATGCAAATATTAAAATTAAAACAGATTAAAGTTATAGGAACAATATCAGGCCATTACCTTGTTTGAGGAATGTATCCATCAATATCCACAAAACTGTTCCAAATGATGTGTCTTTTAACAGTTTAATATACGAAAAAGTGATAAATCTTTTCAGGTATTGGTGTATAGTCTCATTGGTCACCCAAGATAGCACACCTGGCAACTAATTGCATAATGTCCGCCTTTCATTAAAACAGTAATTTAGTTAGCCAATAATGGGCAATCAATCAATGTATTGCCGGTTAATCCTTTGAAAGAAGGACGTTGTTTTTACGCAGACACCGACACGGCAGAGTGTATTCAGTATAGATTAGTAAATCTACATACATAAACACTACCTTTTGACAATTCCGCTGTGTAAGATAAAAGTAATTAATCAATCAGCGTGTTATCGGTTAATCCTTTGATCGATGTTTATAATGTTGAATATTTACTCCAGACACAAGAAATGCCAAATGGGAACCTTTGTCGGGTAATCTAAGTGTGTTACCACTAATTATACCCGTTATAAATTCATTAACTGACCATCAAGTGAATGATGACAACTAACATGTGTAGGTTTATACCACCTAACACGGGTTACAACAAGGGAGTATTAATTGCTGTATTGCATGTGAAAACTTATGGGCCGACACTGTTTTGAGAATACAAACAGATTTTTACATGACATGATTAAATATCGAGGTAAAAAAACACAGAAATGGGATCAATTTGGATCAGTCATTATACAAATAGGGCCTGACGACACCAATCAATTGTGACAGAAGCGTCTATGAAAACAAGTTGTAACTCGGAAACTAGGCAAAGCAGGAGACAAAATTAAATGCCAGTAGATTGTGAGAACATATAGCTTTCATTTTCCACAACAATTGTCACGATTTCAGGTTTATACAAGCCTGTAAACAAGATAATTTACCCCCTAAAATGTAGATGAATTCTGCATCGGCCCTCAAAGCTATTCCTCATATGACGTCACAGAGTCGCGCCGCTCTGATTGGTTGAAATTTCGTTCGCGGGTGAGAATTGTGCACTGTTGTCAAAAAAGGTCGATTTAAGTCAATTAAAGGTCGAAATGTGTAGTTTTAATGACGGGGTTTCATTTATAACGATTCAAGTTAGTGATTTATGTATTTTACCCCCTAGGGTTTATGTGACCTTTAAGCAAAGCACGTGGAGTCTGGCCTCAGTTCATACATTTGACCCTACGTTCTACAGTTGACCTTACGTTCTACAGTTGACCCTACACATGTACCTGGTACAGTTGACTCTACGTAGTACAGTTGACCCTACGGGGTACAGTTGACCCTACGTGGTACAGTTGACCCTATGTGGAACTGCACTTTTAATCAGTGATGGAGTACATGTGTACTGGTGAACAATCCACCCACCACGTGGACAGAAATGTCGGTCGTTATGAAGTTGATATTGTTTGGTATGTTATACTTCTAATATCGAACAACAGACTCTGCAATCAGCTTTCTCATTATCATTGACAGGGTTGTGTTGCTGTAACGTATCAATATTACAGCAGGCACTGTAGGCAATGCGAATATAGTCGGCCTGGAGTTGAAGGCTGTGCTGTACGATATTCATCTAGGTCTGAATCGCATCCGTCCATAGGCGCCCGACTCTTGTATATCTATAAGTATCATATATACCTATCTATATAATATATATAACGGCCAGTAAATCGAAATTGATAGTTTCATGTGAAATGTGGAGAGAAATTCTAAATCGATAATTTCTGCAATAATATTTGCAACGGAGCATAAAAACAGTTCTTAGAAGCCAACATGGATAGTGCAAATATACTCATGCAAATAATGGTTGTCACCCCCTTCAATTTTTTTAATTGGAGAGGGGGTGGGGTGTTAGGTGTGTGGGGGTTGAGGTGGGGAGGGGGGTGACAACCATTATTGGCATGAGTATATTATGAGTAAAGACTCGTTCTACTATTGCGGGACTGTAGCCTTAGAGTTGTTTAGGGCTTAACTTCGGGCGAGAATGGACGGCCAAATTAATAAAACCTTCAAATGGGAATAAAATCATCAGATTAGTGATACGTAAGGTACTTCAAAGACGTCAACTGAGTGTACATTGTGCAGTTTATCCAACGGTCAAAGCGATGGAAGTCTTTGTCAGACCGAAACCGAGCCGAGCAGCCATTTTGTTTCGATTTACTGTCACACCTTTTTATATCTTATAGAGATAGGTATATATAATACTTTTTAATAGATAAGAGTCGGGTGCCTATGCATCCATCCTTGTAAGCGTTGAAATCTAGTCATGAGACATGTTCGTCTGAATAGCGATTTAAGTAAATGCCCCAGTGGAGTTTTAGGTATTTACAGCGTCAGAGGGGGATCTGCATATATATGTACATGTATGTGTAATATACACAGGCACCGTGCTAACACTGCCTTCTTGTAGTCAATAGACTTACATGCAATATTCGGTGAGATGTTACAACGGACCATTTATATAAAGTTTCAGACAAGAGAGGTTTAATTCCTTGCACAGATTTTAGCAACGTAATCAAAGGTCAGTTATACATAGCAGATTGGATACTATTTTCTGATTACAATAAGTAATAGTCCTTATCTGAGGAACGATTTTTTTCTCATTGTATGTATTAGCGCAAATACAGATGTCCCCGTCAGTTGTTGATCATCGAAATAGCGTGGTTCTGTTTCAGGTGGGGAGGACTACAGATTCTGACGCATGTTCAGGTTTCATTTTATTTCAAATTCATATTTTCACTCACCTGACTCGTTAAATGTATATTCTTGTGTAACGCTATTTGGCTTAAGGCAATTACAGTCATGTTTGGTGAACATTAACAGCCAAATACTGCTGCGATACATGCCATGTGTACAGATGATATCTTTACACCACGCACCTTTTTCACTGTCCGCTGCCAAGTCGACCTGGGCTGCTCTGTGAGACGAAGAATGAAGTACATGAGTTGATCTTTACACAAAAATCATTTTACATACAGTTAATAAACAATGCTACAGACGGCAGGGCACTGTGACCTGTATTGACGTACTGGTGTTACCTTCGGAAAGTTACCATTCACGTGTCTCTGTGGGTATTGATATACACAATGGTGTATTTCTTTATCATGTGTATAGACTTTATTTATGCTTTGTCACGGAAAATATATATTTTTGATAGAAACTAATAACTGGAACAGGAGCCTGAGGTGGGAGATTTAGACTTGCTTCATTGGGGGCGTTTGCTTTACAGACCGGTAATGGCGGAAGGGGATATAGCATGCTTTAGGGAGTGTGAGTGAGTGAGTATAGTTTTACGCCGCTTTTAGCAATATTCCAGCAATGCCACGGCGGGGGACACAATAATAGGTTTCACACATTGTACCCATGTGGGGAATCGAGCCCGGGTCTTCAGCCTGACGAGTGAAGGCTTTAACCACTAGGCCACCCCACCGCCCCGTTAAGGGATTGTGAGATAGAGCAGGCCATATATAGTAGCACGTGTAACGAGATGTTATGTTGTACTTACTCAGTTACTATATCTGGGGTCGCTGTAAGAGAAAAAAACAAACCTAAATACAAACAAAATATAAATGAAATTCTTCGGATGGTATACACGGAAACTACAAAGAAGAAGGTGCGATGCGAGCAAAGCCCAAATAGCTAGTCATTTGACTGACATGCTTGCTAGGCGCCTTTATTGTATAATATCATTTAACAGATGTTTTAAATCATACATTTTCTGCGCCCTCGGAAACGTAAACATTTAAATTTCGTAAACGTCAAAATCTAAATTTCATCCAAAACATTGGAGATACAACGTGTGCGCAATCAGTCGTCTCGACATCCTTCCAGGAGATGTTTGTCAGCACTAGTTTCCGTTATGGCGTAGATATTGTGTGCGACGTACATGAAATATTCACGAAATAAATCAATCTGTGACGTACGTGTTTGTGTCGGATCTTGTGTGATGTTGACGTGTCTCGCCGACGTCCGATGACGTCGAACCACGAACACCAGCAATAGTATGCTGAGAAGTAGCGCCACGAACCCTGCACAGAAGCCGAGGATCTGTGCGTACCCCAACCTTGACCCTGGCTCTTCCGGTACTTCTTCTTCCTCCTCTGGTGTATCCGGTTCCATCATTTCTGCAAAATGTATGCAAGACTGTCATTAATAACGTTTGTGGGTACATTCACCTTTCAGCTGACGTCAGTATCATCCCATCTATATCAAGGCAACCTCCAACTGATCGAATCTGGACCAGGCAAACCGATGGTTGATAGTATGATGAACGACACCCCAACATGTCCCCCCTAAGAAGTGGCATACTATTATGCCCTTCCCAGAGAGAAATCTATGGCTAAATGACGGTTTACAATAATGATGAACCCTTCAGTTGTGATTGAGAAAGTGAGTGAGTGAGTATAGTTTTACCTTTAGCAATATTATTCTAGGGACACCAGACATGGGCTTCGCGCACTGTACCAATGTGGGGAATCGAACCCGGATCTTCGGGGTGACGCGCGAACGCTTTAGCCACTAGGCTGAACAACCTCCTGCTAACTACTGCACCATGAACGACCTCCTGCTAACTGCCGCACCGTGAACGACCTCCAGCTAACTGCTACACCATGAACGACCTCCTGCTAACTACCACACCATGAACGACCTCCAGCTAACTACTACGCCGTGAACGACCTCCAGCTAACTACTACACCATGAACGACCTCCAGCTAACTACCACACCATGAACGACCTCCAGCTAACTACCTCACCATGAACGACCTCCAGCTAACTACCACACCATGAACTACCTCCTGCTAACTATCTCATCATGAACGACCTCCAGCTAACTACCACACCATGAACAACCTCCAGCTAACTACCTCACCATGAACGACCTCCAGCTAACAACCTCACCATGAACGACTTCAAGCTAACTACTACACCATGAACTACCTCCTGCTAACTACCTCATCATGAACGACCTCCAGCTAACTACCACACCATGAACGACCTCCAGCTAACTACCTCACCATGAACGACCTCCAGCTAACAACCTCACCATGAACGACTTCAAGCTAACTACTACACCATGAACGACCTCCAGCTAACTACTGCACCATGAACGACCTCCAACTAACTACTACACCATGAACGACCTCCAGCTAACTACCTCACCATTAACGACCTCCAGCTAACTACTACACCATGAACGACCTCCAGCTAAACACCACACCATGAACGACCTCCAGCTAACTACCACACCATGAACGTCCTCATGCTAACAACCACACCATGAACGACTTTCAGCTAACAACCACACCATGAACGACCTCCTGCTAACTGCCGCCCCATGAACGACCTCCTGCTAACAACCACACCATGAACGACCTCCTGCTAACAACCACAACATGAACGACCTCCAGCTAACTGCCGCAACGTGAACGACCTCCTGCTAACTGCCGCCCCATGAACGACCTCCAGCTAACTGCCACACCATGAACGACTTCCAGCTAACTGCCGCAACATGAACGACCTCCTGCTAACTGCCGCAACGTGAACGACCTCCTGCTAACTACCACACCATGAACGACCTCCAGCTAACTACCACAACATGAACGACCTCCTGCTAACTACCACAACATGAACGACCTCCTGCTAACTGCCGCAACATGAACGACCTCCTGCTAACTGCCGCAACATGAACGACCTCCAGCTAACTGCCGCAACATGAACGACCTCCAGCTAACTGCCACAACATGAACGACCTCCAGCTTACTGCCGCAACATGAACGACCTCCAGGTAACGAACGTATTAAGCGTGTTTTATCCTAAGCGTTAACGTTTAGTATTTGCATCATTTGGACCTTTATCCCACATCGTACTTCAAAAGGCGTAAAATCACTTCCTGACATCCAGCACCTTACCTGGGGTGTTTGGTCAGAACATGCATTGAGTAAGAAAACAGTAAAGAAATTGCAGAAAGTCTTAACGACTGTGTAGCGGTTAGCGTGATCAATCCGTGATCTCTAAATATATAAATCTGTGGTAATTACAGATAGTTCGACTAGTTGTGTGTTCAGTTGTACTGTCCCTGATGTGAGATGATCACTGCAGCTGGCTTCATTCTGGCAGTCACCGATCGTTAACACGTGTTCCCTATTCTCAAGTTGATTCCTCGGGGTGTTACATTACTGAAGGTGTACCTGCGTGTTTTGTTTCCAATCTCCTTGGATCCATTATTCCCATACATTATAGGTACATTAAACCTCTATTTTCGTACATCTGACGTCAGTATATTCATTAAAGATATAAACAGCTCTGTGTTAAAAGTGTCATGTTTTAAATTAAATTGAAACATAAATCTATCGAATAATTTCTTTTGTGATCTGTTTCACGACGGTTTGAGCAAAACTCTACCTCTACCTTTTGTATGGTATAAGAAAATTAAATGTCGTCCATGCCAGATTAAGATATGTGACCAGCACGCTCGACTATACAGTTTTATACAAAATAAATATTAACTGATGGTTCCCTTTCAAAATGCAAAAAGTGTACATAGTGTTTAAGACTGCCCATGTTACAATCAAAGAGAGATGCTATGTTTACTGGCTGAAATACATTGTACACAACAGAGTACCCCTAGACCTAAAGCCCATTTACATGACAACGCAGGTCGCTCAGCGAGAATTAAACAAATATTCAAAATGTCCATGTGTATATGAACAGAACTAAACGATTTATGCAGGTGGCGCATCTTGGTGCCCATTTCTTGCCTAGATGTCACAACCCTACATTTTACACACGTTTTCACTGGTCGAAAAACAAGCCCTGTCTTACAGCATGGGCAATCCACCTGAAACGTTGATCGTTGTGAGAGATGCATGCACGCGTTAAGGTACATGATTTGAATCCTATGTGAACAGGAAGAAACAATTCATATCAAATGTTTACTTCACATGCATGCAAACCACGTGAGAGTGCTTACATGCGACATGATCATGAGAAAACTTGGTCGATTGCTTGGTGGTTTGATGACCTTCGACTGCATCAATTAATCACGATTATAGTTAAAATACATGGAATTATCATGAAACGGTCCTCCCATTATCAGATATTTCCTTCGTCGGGCAGTTAATGGAAGACCTCGGGCTTCTGCAAATGATAATGCCCTCAAAAATAGCATTACCCTTATAACAGTTGCCGGACGACTGGCATACGATTTTGGAACACTTTTTAGAATTAAAAAATGTGTACAAAATCTATAAAATGTAGTATATTAAATATGAATCCATGTGAATTATTAAGAAATACAGCATATTACAGTTTGCGGTCGGTTTAAGATTGATCACTGAGTTGAAAATCGTTTAATCATCAGATAGGATTACTTTATCATATCACACGACATATAAATCATAAGCTGATCCAGGGGTGGGGGGGGGGGGGATTTACAAGCTGAAATATGGGTATCTCGAGTAAAGAGCAATAAACTGTATATTTCTGTCTTTGAAAAATCAAAGCAAATTCGTCAAACTTATCCACAGAAGGTATTTGATCTTTCTAATGACGTCACACATGTATATTTTAAACGCTTTGGTCTAGATACAGGTTACAAGTACTATTCTGTACGAATTCACTCAAAATATCTCGTAGTTTTTCTATTACTGTTCGTTTAAGATCAAATGTTAATTTAACGCAAGAGTGCATACTGAACATCGGGAGATTCTGATCCGCTCAATTCCTGCTGCTTTCAATCAGATTTTGACTCGTTGTCATTTGACACTTTAAGTTAGGAGAACAACACGTACATATTGCTTGTTCCTTTTAATCAAATGGCTCCAGTTTACCAAAGTGAGTGAGTGAGTGAGTTTAGTTTTAGGCCGCACACAGCAATATTCAGCTATATGGGTGTGGTCTATAAATAATCGAGTCTGGACCAGACAATACAGTGATCAACAACATGAACATCGATCTGCGCAATTGGAAACCGATGGCATGTGTCAACCAAGCAAGCGAGCCTGACCACCCAATCCCGTTTGTCGCCTCTTACGCCAAGTATGGGTTACTGAAGATCAATATTCTAACCCGGATCTTCACGGGTACCAGTTCACCAAACGACTGGTCTGTTTTGAAATGTTTAACAAGGAATATTTAACGGTTTTCGAATTTACTCCACAAACGAGTGCTATCCTCCTTTTATAGAACAGTTGTCGTGATATACTCGGCGTCATAACTAGGGTCAAGCTATTGGTAACACCATTTCTTACAAGTTGTAAAAATTGTTTGAAATATATTCAACTGAATGTTTTAAAAACTTTCCAAACCGAAACATGAGCCTCATGAACCTATTCAGACAATTACCTATTTTTCACCCGATCCGAATTTTCTCGTGTGAAAGAGAAAATAGACATCACAAACAACTACGGTTACACTGAATTCCAAATTCTTGTTTCTAAAGAAAATGGTATTTACAAATGAATTTTGATTTAAACCTTTAATAACATCGTATGTCTATATTTTATGGAGAGGTGTAGGCAGCATGACCTTAACTAAGACGTCACAAACTGCCCCTGTTTGATGAGGTCGTACAATAATTCACCATGCCTCTGACTAACTGGTTACACCTGTTATGTGTTCTCTGCGCTTATTCAGAGTAGTTCTGTAACGCACAATGTGATTGATATAATATCAGTTCCGTACCAGACCGCAAAACTTTTCTAGCGGCACAGCCTCGTTTTGAGAGTTCCACAATTTCCAGGTTTCCGTTTGTCAGAGCTCGCTGTACGACAGCGCACGCTGCACAACGTGTTTGCAAGGGTTAGAAGGAGCGTAGTGTTGCAATATACAAGTGCTTAGATCAAAGTATCAAATAATACTGATTAATATTTATGTATCCAGTTGAATGAATTGGTCTCAGAATTCTGGACCGGTTATTGTACTAAATTGCGCAGTAGGACGGAACCCAGTCAACAGGAAACGGGACTGTTGTGTAACCAATGTTTTGACTTGAAACTGTATGGAAAAACACATCAGGCCGTTGAAATAATTACATTCTTTAAAGTCCGATACATTCTGTTACAAATGGCACCTTTGTTATTCAAATTGTCAATATGGAATCCAACTGCCACCTGTCAATGAATTGCACGTGCAAGTCGCTCTATCCATGGAAAGTGGAGGACAATACACATGCATTGTTGCTTTTTTCCTGTCGTTCGCTGTTCAGGTACCTAAAATCGCAGCTTAAAATGAGAAAGTTTATGACACTTGTTGAAAGGGGTCAGACTTTAGGCCTTTTGGAATCTGGTCTAACTCAGCGGCAGGTTGCTGTCAGCTTTAATGTGAGTCAGCGTGCTATTGGTAGACTGTGGCAGAGATTTCAAGCCAATGGGTCTGTGGAATATGCACATCGACCCCCAGAGTCACAACAGTCCGAGATAAAAGGCACATGATTAACACTGCGTTACGTAACAGATTCCTTGACGCAGCAGATCTTCATAGAGAACACTCATGTTAACGATGTAAGGATATCCAGGAGCACCACTTCTCGACGTTTAAGGGCAACCGGGCACCGCTGTGGGCGACCTGCAGTTCGTCCACCACTAACACCACGTCACAGGCAGGCGCTTTTGAGATGGAGTCGACATCAAGGCATCTCTAATCAACGTCAATAGTCTCGTGTGCTCTTCACAGATTTGTCATTCCATGATGGCCGGCAGAGGATACATCGTCGCAATGGAGAGCGAATCACAGATGCAATTGTGGCCACGCATAACCGATTTGGCGGGGTTCGGTCATGGATTGGGCAGGGATAACTCCTATTGGACGGTAATGCTGGCCACACTAAACCCAATTGAGCATACCTGGGATGAACTCGGTCGGTGTACACACGTCACCCAGCACTAGTGGACCTCCCAGGACTCCGCAGAGCTCTAGTAGAGGAATAGAATGCGAGTCCACAGGGTTTCATTCTGAACTTGAAAAGGAGCATGAGAACAAGGTGAATCTGTGTCTTGGACTTGCGATGAGGTTACACAAGATATTGATTGACCGAGTGCTTCATGTTTGTCATTTTCATTTTGGGAGGTTGGTCTATACAACTGATGTTAGCTAGTGCTGTTTGAACGTTTTATCTGTACGTCATGATGTGTCACGTTTGTCAACACATTAAACAATATGATGAAAGTCTTAGTTCTATTATTTATGAGAAACTTTTCTTTACATGTGCTATATATCACTTGACCCTTAATTAATGACGCCTAGTACAGCTCAGAAAGAAAATTAAAAATAGGTAAAATTACAAAGCATTCACTTGCACTTCGTTCGCCACAAGACTGATCGGTGTATCCAGTAACAAGAAATATACACATTGTTTGGAGTTCTTATCAGAACCGGATGGAGGACTAACGGACAGACGGACATGCTATTGGCTTCATCGTCTCGGTGTGATACATCCATGTCACCCAATCTCACGAGACGACCTGTTATCAGATATATCACACTTACCGCTCCTTCTCGAACTGCTGGCTGTTTATAATACTGTGACGTACACCACACGTGAAACATGGACAGTTAAGTCACATGCGAACTATTAATATCTATCTTGCACACCTATGGTGCACTTAGCCGTGACACAAATATGTTGTCATTTCAGTGTTTAGTTTGTACGTGTTGCATCACAGCAACGTTGTCGCCGCTCAGAGCGAGAGATCACAGTACTGTCATTATCTCTCCATTGTGCAAGTCTGGTTTTATAGTACATGGTATTCTGGCTTTACGTGTATCGTCTTACGCTGTGTATCTTGGTTTAATTCAGGGGGGCCATGGAGCACTGCAGTGTGTATCTTGGTATAATCCAGTACGTTTCATGGTGCAACCCATCCAATCTCCCTTCACAACCCGTCTCATCTCCCTTCACAACCCAACCCATCTACCTTCACAACCCATCCCATCTCCCTTCACAACCCATCTCATCTCCCTTCACAACCCATCTCATCTCCCTTCACAACCCATCGCATCTCCCTTCACAACCCAACCCATCTCCCTTCACAACCCATCCCATCTCCTTCACAACCCATCGCCCTTCACAACCCATCGCCCTTCACAACCACCCCATCGCCCTTCACAACCCATCCCATCGCGCCGACACCTTCCCTCCAATCATTCGACAACTATCCAAGGTGATCGAGACTTGCTACTTACTGATATGTATATCCTTCGACTTGACACATCCGACTTCATTGCACACTTCCAACACATACGCTCCATAGGTCTGCTTGTTAACTTCCTCAATGGTCAGTTGAATATCAAACACCTCCTTCTCAACGCTCCTCGTGTAAACCAAAAGCGTTTCAACAGTCTTGTTGATTACCTGCCTGTAGCCGGAATAGGGCAGCGTCAGCCTGGCGTCTTTGTACAGCCAGGTAACGCGCAACGTCGGCAACGGCGACAGTACACGTTGGGTTAAGTTCACTGATGTGGCTATCCTTTGTTTTGACAACGCGTTGGTTTGCAGAAATACAGGAGCTCCTGAAACGAAAACGTTTCTCCTAAATAAACAAAGGTGTGAGTCCGTTTCTTTATGAATCCACAAAAAACAGCTAGTTCTTTTAAAGCATGCTGAATTCATAACCTTAAAAAGAAGCATCATTTGATGAGTTTTTAAAAGACACATTAAAAGCATAACGTTTCATTAGTGAGTAACATTTATTCTGGAATTATGTACGCGTGAAGACCAACTAAAAATCTATTTGCCTAAACTGGCTTTCATGTTTCATGTCATTCTAAGGGTAGCCAAGTGGTTAAAGTGTTCGCTCGTCACGCCGCAGACCCGGGTTCGATTCCCCACATTGGTACAATGTGTGAAGACAATTTCTGGTGTCCCCCGCCATGATGTTGATGGAATATTGCTAAAAGCGGCGTAAAACAATACTCACTCACTCACTCGTACTAAACCCAAAATCCGTTGCACAGTTGCGCCACAAGATCCCAGATTTGTTCTGACGGAGCTACTTGGCTTTAGAATAAATAAATGAATATTGCTTTATGCCGCGTCAGTGATTGTCCAGCTACTCGAGGCGAGGACCCACTATGAATTTCAACACGTGTACATGAAGAGCAGTACTGAAAAGGATGATCTCAAAGACTTTTTGTCTTCAGGCTTCGTGGATGGGAGTGACTTTCCTCCCACTAGATGACGTTACAAAGGGCGTCTACACAACACAACTGATACCTACCCCGGGGCTCGAACGTGATATCGCTGGGTATCGGATCCCTCCCCAGCTTGTGGAGCGCGTCATTGGTAACGCTGCAGACATACACGCCCTCATCCATGTAGGAGGGTCTAGAAAGACGTAACCTTGACTCCATCCGTCGTTGTTCACCTTGAAGCTCACGAACCAGCTCCCCATTGTACATGTGTTTCCAGTCGCTGAATGTCACGTGAGCTGGATTGGCCCGAACTCTGCATATCAGAACTGGTTCCACGGTTCCGTTTTTGTCTGCTAGGAACTCCATGGATACCGAGGGAAGCGGGGGATCTGTAAGCCAGAGTGAGTGAGTGAGTATAGTTTACCCTGCTTTTAGCAATATTCCAGCAATATCACGGCGGGGGACACAAAAATGGGCTTCACACATTGTATCCATGTGGGGAATCGAACCCGGGTCTTCGGCGTGACGAGCGAACACTTTAATAACTAGTCTATCTTACAGACATAAATTCTGAAAAAAAATCGCAGAGTTGGTCTGATGTTTTGATTATGATCAGCGTTTCATTGAGGATTACACGATAGATTGCAATTCATCGGTGCGCTTTTTAGCCAAACGGACTGTAAATACTGAATTAAAAATGTTTTCCAAAACCTATAAAGTTTCAATATTTCCCGACATTTTCAAACACTGGAAGTAAGAAAAGGATTAATAGCTATAGATTATGTGACTATTTCCCACGTATGTATTTAGCACAAGTCTTTCGAAATTAGTTTAAGAGACCATTAAAACTTCAAAAAGAGAGAAATATTGAAATATCGTTGTCAAATTCTACACCTACGATGGCACTTGGTACAGAGGAATAAGAAGTTCTTTTAATTAAAGAGAATGCCAGTATCGTTCGGTGGCCAACGATGTCTGTCCAGATTAACTGTCTTCGGTAGCCATCACAGGTCATCCATCCAGTCGACACAGAGCGCGCTCATCAACACGCCTAGTTCAGTCTTTTGAAGAAGTATTCATTTATTATCATTATCACTCAAACATTTAAAATCATAACATATTTCTTATATTTGACTAAAAGACTGTTTGTAACATAAAAATAAAGTGGACATTGGAATAAAACATGACATTCATCCTCAACGCACTCATTACAATTAAAACACACACGTTGGTTCAGGGGCACGTTGGTGTATCGGCCCGTCTCAACACGTAGCGGGGCGACACCACAGCGGAACATGGCAAGCGCTCGGCGACACGACCAAGGGAGGCTACTCTGTTGATACGGCTCAACTCCGTACGACTGTTTAAAGTTACGATACAGTCTCAACCTGTTCTTCCCATCTCCCCGCTTACTTTTCTCCAGGGCCTAGATTTTCGAAGTTCTCTTAGCGCTAAGATAGTCGTAAGTTAATGTTAATGTATGGCACTTACGACTATCTTAGCGCTAAGAGAGCTTCGAAAATCTAGGCCCTGGTTAACTGCAACACTGCACTCCACTCACGTAAATAGTTTTGCATCACTTTATGTTCAACCTCTGATATTAAAAGCGTATTTAAAATGAATTTCCAACAGGGATAAAATGTTCAAGATCTAAAGATCTAAATTTCCTGTGTACACGTTGATGCCAATTCCGCTTACTAGACACAGCCTTAGAATGGGCCCACTGGAACACATTAAAAAATATTCTGTTCGGGTTCTGCTCGCATGATCGCTTGTAAAATCGAGCAACATTCTTCCATTGCCGGACAACCGGTAGCACCCACCCCATATCACCAGCTACAGCATTGTTCGGCGTATACTTCCTCACGCCCATAAAGTACCTCATAGCTCGGTTGTGAACAGCATTTATGGCTGGGATATAATACGTTCCCCATATTGCAGCACCGTAGTCTATAGTAGTCCATACCATGGAGTCGTAAAGCTTTGTAAAAGTCCTGTGCTGCATGCCTCCAAGGATTTTACACTTGGATATGAGGAGTCCTAGTTCACTGCTGGCTGCGCCTGCTACTGCATTCCCCATCCGGGTGTAGTTCCTATGCTCTGTCAAGAGCAGGCCGAGGTAATGGTAGCTTTCTACTATCTCTAGGGTCTTGTCTCAACACTGACATGTGTCAACCAAGTCAGCGAGCCTGTTGAGTCCCATCCAGGATTCGAACCCACGCCCTCAGAGTCAGGCACCTAAGTGCCAGCACACAAAGTGGAAGTGCGGTGGCTGAGTGGGTTAGATGGCTGACTTTGTGTGCTGGCGGTTTGGTGCCTGACTCTAAGCGTATAGACCACATGTGTTTCGTTGTGGGGCAGGACAGAAGTCTTAGAAACTCTCAGGAGTCAAGCTACCAAACCCGGTCACCCATCCAAGGACTGTCCATGATCAACGTTGCTTAACTTCACCTGATTTGTCAACCTGGATTAATACTGGACATTATAATAACCCGAGACTGTTCTGTTCTGCGGCATGAGATCGACATCCGTCACGAAGTTATTGTCAGATTGAAATCGACAAGATTTGTAGACTGTGAGACTCGCTGACAGCACAGCGATCGATTTAAATCTGTTTGCATTCAGCTGAAGTATGTACGGAGTGAAATCAATTTTCTATTCTTGTCACTTGGTCAATTATATTGAAATGTGAATATGGTCCCAGCACATTATACATCCCATTAGTGTGGCTGGTGTAATGAAGGCTGTAGATCGGCTGTATGCCACATTGAGCTCTAGTTCGGGGCCATCTCGGCGTGTGACGTAATCCTTGTTGGAACTGTGACTCTGATGATCTGGGTCTCCAGGATGATTGTACGATGAATGGGGCAGTGGAGACGACCTCACCATTCATACCAGACGGATGTCATGGGAGTATGGCTGATAAACCACAGAACGAGGATTTGTCTGACAACTGACGGGTGCATGAGACTTGTGTAGACTCTCCTTCATAGCACATCCCGGGGAGGTTGGGGGGACCCTAGCCGCTTCACAGAGCTGATTGTAACAGAGGGTTCATTTCATGAATAGTACTCATTTCAGTTATATTCACTAGCTTCCACTCCCATAACCGACAGACAGACACAATTCTGTACTTCAGGTAATAGGCCCACAATACAAACATTTGCAAAGGTTAAAGTTATATACCTGCTGAATAATGTCTAAAACTTAAGCTGATGTGTTTTCTATAGGTGATTTAATTCTCATTTTCGAACTTGTTACATGAATTTACTCAAACATTTAATATCGAACACATTGTACTTGACATCAGTCTTATCAAGATTTCAGTTGGTTGTAGGTTAATCATACAATTTAGAAAGCAGTCACCTGACTTGATGACGTCACAAGGCAACGGGTTCAAAGCAACAAAGAACCAGTTTATAGAACATCGACGTCGGTTACCTATTTTGCAAGTAAGCAGACTGGTCGGATATACGGATGAGTCACAGCACTGGAGTTGTTTGTCAATTATAGTGATGCCCTTGGTTCAAAATAATCTCTTTTATCAAGATTAGATTTTATTCTTAAATCGTCAGCGACATTTGATACATTATAATTAAGATTCTATATTTTCAACTTTGAAATATAATAGCTGATGAGTTGCCTGTTCTTGGCTTGTGGCGGCTGTTTTATAGCAAATTACACTCCACATATCAAGGTTAATGGGGAGTCGTGCCATTATATGTGAGATGATGGTAATTTAAATAAAGTAATCTTTGTTTCGTGTTGATTCCCAAGTTGAAACTAGTATATATTAAACCGACAATATGTCCATAGGCGAATTATCAGCAACACAAACAAACAACAAAGAAATGGTCTGGTCTGCTGGTCTGCTGGTAACTTCAGCGTAATGTGATATGAAAGGCAACCGCTACCTCTCATTCTACAGATACAATGTATACCGGATGAAACGAGACACAATGTATACCAGGGGGAAAATATGGGGGGGCGCGGTGGGCGAGCTGGCTAAGGCGCCAGGCTAGTGATCCAGCGAGGCTGAGGTGTCGGGATCGAGCCCACCTGTGACCGGGTGTAAAACCCTTGGAGTCAACTTTGTGTACACAGCCCTGTGCACTTAAAAGAACCCACGAATCCGTTGGAATATGACCAGATGGTGGCCACGTCAATACGTGCAAACACCTAGTTGCGGGTACAGCAACGTGCAGTGAACTTGGACAGTACTGTGACTATGTGTCCCAGCCCACCCAGCTGTGAATGGGTACCTCGTTAGGATGAGAAAGCCACAATAACTCGGTGCGCCTAGTGGCTGCAAGAGTTCTATACTCCCCACGAAGTTCAGATTATTAATACGATAAACCGATGAGATTGACATCAAATGATAGAGGGAAAACAATACCAGCGCCTTGAGCATGCACTAGTTATATATAAATATCCTTTAATAATTAAAAAAAAAGAGATACAATGTATACCAGGGGAAAAGAGACACAATGTATACCAGGGGAAAAGAGATACAATGTATACCAGGTGAAAACAGATACAATGTATACCAGGTGAAAAGAGATACAATGTCTACAAGGTGAAAGGAGATACAATGTATACCAGGTGAAAAGAGATACAATGTATACCAGGTGAAAAGAGATACAATGTATACCAGGTGAAAAGAGATACAATGTATACCAGGAAAGGAGATACAATGTATACCAGGTGAAAAGAGATACAATGTATACCAGGTGAAAACAGATACAATGTATACCAGGTGAAAACAGATACAATGTATACCAGGTGAAACAATGTAGGAGATACATGTAGTGAAAACAGATATACCAGAAAGGAGAACAATGTATACCAGGTGAAACAGATACAATGTATACCAGGTGAAAGAGATACAATGTATACCAGGTGAAAACAGATACAATGTATACCAGGTGAAAACAGATGTATACCAGGTGAAAGGAGATACAGGTGAAAATGTATACCAGGTGAAAGGAGATACAATGATACAGGTGTAAACCAGGTGAAACCAGAAAACAGATACAATGTATACCAGGTGAAAGGAGATACAATGTATACCAGGTGAAAAGAGATACAATGTATACCAGGTGAAAACAGACCTGGTGAAAACAACAATGTATACCAGGTGAAAACAGATACAATGTATACCAGGTGAAAAGAGATACAATGTATACCAGGTGAAAAGAGATACAATGTATACCAGGTGAAAAGGAGATACAATGTATACCAGGTGAAAACAGATACAATGTATACCAGGTGAAAACAGATACAATGTATACCAGGTGAAAACAGATACAATGTATACCAGGTGAAAACAGATACAATGTATACCAGGTGAAAGGAGATACAATGTATACCAGGTGAAAGGAGATACAATGTATACCAGGTGAAAAGAGATACAATGTATACCAGGTGAAAACAGATACAATGTATACACCAGGTGAAAGAGATACAATGTATACAATGAAAAGAGATACCAGGTGAAAAGAGATACAATGTATACCAGGTGAAAACAGAGATACAATGTATACCAGGTGAAAACAGATACAATGTATACCAGGTGAAAAGAGATAATGTATACCAGGTGAAAAAGATAGATACCATACAATGTATATGAAACAGAAAAGGTGAGATACAATGTATGCCAGGTGAAAGAGATACAATGTATACCAGGTGAAAAGAGATACAATGTATACCAGGAAAGGAGATACAATGAAAGGTGAAAAGAGATACAATGTATAGATACAATAATGGTGAAAAGAGATACAATGTATAAAGGTGAGAAACAGATACAATGTATACCAGGTGAAAAGAGATACAATGTACAGATACAATGTATACCAGATGAAAAGAGATACAATGTATACCAGGTGAAAAGAGATACAATGTATACCAGGTGAAAGATACAAGATACAGGTGAAAGGCAACCAGGTGAAAAGAGATACAATGTATACCAGGTGAAAAACAAGTATACCAAGGTGAAAACAATGTAAACAATGAAAAGAGATACAATGTATACCAGGTGAAAACAGATACAATGTATACCAGGTGAAAGAGATACAATGTATACCAGGTGAGAAAAGAGATACAATGTATACCAAGGTGAAAAGAGATACAATGTATACCAGGTGAAAAGATACAATGATACAATGAAAAAGAGATACAATACCAGGTGAGAGATACAAAGTGAGATACAATGTATACCAAGGTGAAAGGTGAAAATGTATACCAGGTGAAAAGAGATACAATGTATACCAGGTGAAAAGAGATACAATGTATACCAGGTGAAAAGAGATACAATGTATACCAGGTGAAACAAGATACAATACAATGTACCAAGGTGAAAAAGAGATACAATGTATACCAGGTGAAAAGAGATACAATGTATACCAGGTGAAAAGAGATATACCAGGTGTATACAATGTATACAAGGTGAAAACAGATACAATGTATACCAGGTGAAAAGAGATACAATGTATATACAAAGAGATACAATGTATACCAGGTGAAAGGAGATACAAGATACAATGTACAATGTATAGGTGAAAAGAGATACAATGTATACCAGAAAAGAGATAAAGGAGATGACAATGTATACCAGGTGAAAAGAGATACAATGTATACCAGGTGAAAACAGATACAATGTATACCAGGTGAAAACAAGTGATACCAGGTGAGATACAATGTATACCAGGTGAAAAGAGATACAATGTACAGGTGAAAAGAGATACAATGTATACCAGGTGATACAATGTAAAGAGATACAATGTATACCAGGTGAAAAGAGATACAATGTATACCAGGTGAAAACAGATACAATGTATACCAGGTGAAAAGAGATACAATGTATACCAGGTGAAAACAGATACAATGTATACCAGGTGAAAAGAGATACAATGTATACCAGGTGAAAACAGATACAATGTATACCAGGTGAAAAGAGATACAATGTATACCAGGTGAAAAGAGATACAATGTATACCAGGTGAAAACAGATACCAATGTATACCAGGTGAAAGATACAATGTATGAGGTGAAACAGATACAATGTATACCAGGTGAAAACAGATAACAGATGAAAACAGATGTATACAGGTGAAAACAATGACTTTATTTGAGAGATACAATGTATGTAACAACCAGGTGAAAACAGATACAAAACCAGGTGAAAAAGATACAATAATGTATACCAGGTGAAAAGTATACCAGGTGAAAACAGATACTGTATACCAGGTGAAAGGAGATACAATGTGTACCAGGTGAAAACAGATACAATGTATACCAGAGAGAATATCCCGGATCAATGACTTTATTTCGAGTGTTTCGTATCGGTGTCCATCTTGAAAGAAGAGAGTGAGTGAGTGAGTTTAGTTCTACAACGCTTTAGCAATATTCCAGCACTATCACGGCGGGGGACATTAGAAATGGGCTTCACACATTGTACCAATGTAGGGAATCGAACTCGGGGCTTCGGCTTGACGAGGCAACGCTTTAACCCAGAGGCTACCCTACCATCCACATAGAGTGAGTGAGGGCAATGAGCTGTACTGTGTTTTATATACTGGACCAATGTAGTGGAACATTAAACGTTTCATTACATCATATTACATAAACAGTAATCCTAACAAACTTTATGAAACCTCTATGAAATGAGGTCTGAACACAGGTGGGGGTCCACAAAGATATAGAAATTTACAGGTTTGTTGTAGAGCTCCAAATGTTGACCATGTTCTTTTGGAGATGTTCTTGTGCCACATGTTGTGTTGTCCTCTTTATGCATTCATGCATGTCATTACATGTGGTCGAACTGATGTCGTCAGTCTCCTGATAGGGGTTTCTGTGTCACACCTCTGAAAGGCTTACTCCAGCTGATGTCTGTTAGCTGGTCTGACATTTAAAACAGCATGTGCGTGAACCAACACACCGGTCAGGGCATACTATTGATTGGGTAATTACGTATACACATGATCTGCATGTTATCCAGAACTTGGAAGACAAGGAACCCATATTCTCAGATCATTCCACGTGACTTGTTTGAGTGGCATTTTAGAAGTTGAGACGTACAATATATAACAAGTTTTATGGATAACAACTTCTTTATTTTTCGTGAGTGCGACGTTTCGATACAGATTCTTGTACCGTTGTCAAGCAAGAGTGATACATGAAGTGTAGGAGCTGCATATATATACTGTATATAACAATGAAACAACATAATAGACAAAGGAATCACATCAAACGCCACAAGCCTACCATCAACCGTGACCAAGGATACTTCATTCCATCTGCTTATGATCCACTCCTCCACCAAGCCCAGTCTATTGTATAAACATCGCATCCATTGTATAAACATCTCATTGTAACTACATCTCTGGCTTCCATTCACTATCCTTTATGTACTTACTGGCTTCATCAGCTTACTGCTTAGCCAATCATGGCAATTATGTTGTTTCCTTTGTCTATTATGTTGTTTCATTGTTATATACAGTATATATATGCAGCTCCTACACTTCATGTATCACTCTTGCTTGACAACGGTACAAGAATCTGTATCGAAACGTCGCACTCACGAAAAATAAAGAAGTTGTTATCCATAAAACTTGTTATATATTGTAACATTCCACGTGACTCTCACTTTAAAACTTGAGCGACCCAGTACGAAACAACGTGAAGTACAAATCAGGAACATGAAAAGCATTGACCTTGGGCGATTTAAGAACGACCTTATAGAGTTCCTCTTGCTTCTGATCCTCCTAATGATGCAGAGAAGTTTGTAGATCTGTTTAACGCCACGCTCACAACTGTACTGGACAAACATGCCCCGGTAAAACTGAAGAAGGTGGTACCCAAGGGAGCCGCGCCATAGTACACTCATAATGTCAAGATGGAGAAGCGTATAGCTCAACGTCCCTGGCGTAAGTCCAGGTTGGTGGTTCATCGTCAGCTATATTCTGCTGCACGGAACAATGTCATGAAAACGGCTAGATCAGAGCACATACAAAGCGAGATTGAGGCAAACTCTCAAACCCTACACATCTGTTTTCCACATTGTTTCAGTTCTTAGGGAAAACAAATGAGGTGACTTTACCACAAGGTGACCTTCAAACCACTGCCGAGAGCTTCAACGCATACTTCATGGAGATAATCGCCAAGCTACGTCACTCTCTTGGAGCGCAGTGTGAGGATATCTCATCTATGGAATTTCATGGTCAGCCGCTAGTGTCTTTTGATCCTGTCCGTGATGCTGATATTAGAAAGATCATTATGTCCTCCAAGATAACATGTTATCACCTGGATCCTGTACCCACCAAGTTCTTCATGAAAATTCTTGACACTCTTCTACCCACAGTCACCAGTATTGTCAACAAAAGTTTGGAAACTGGCATATTTCCCTCCTGCTTCAAAACTGCCGTGATGAGGCCTCTTATAAAGAAGCCTTCACTAGATTCTGAACAGTATTCCAACTACCAACCTGTTTCAAACTTATCTTTTTTGTCTAAAGTGCTGGAGAAACTTGTGAAACACCAGTTAACTCGACACCTGAACAAGTTTCAGTTAATTGACAAGCATCAATCTGCGTACAGAGCATCACACAGTACAGAAACAGCTTTGAATTGTGTGGTGGAACACGTCATTAGTACTGTCGACTATAATAACATTGCCATGCTTGTTATGCTGGACATTTCGTCTGCATTTGATACCATTGACCATGACAGGTTAATTCCAAATTCCCAATCACCTCCCTCAGTGCTCAAATGCGGCCTACCCCAGGGTTCCGTGTTGGGAACAGTCCTCTTTACGATGTATACAAAATCCTTGGGTCACCTTATAGCACAGTACCGGGTCATTAGCCACTTCTATGCTGATGATTCGCAATTGCTTGATAAACTGGATCTTTCAGAGTCTAACCAAGCCTCCACCATACACAACATTGAGTTGTGCCTTAGTGACGTCAAGTCAAGTGGATGACAACAAATATGCTGAAAATGAATGACAGTAAAACAGAGGCAATACTGTTTAGCCCACCTGCTAGGTTGAAAAAGTATCACTTTGATCATCTTCAGATTGGGGACTCTTCGATCCTTTTCTGGACTGTGGTGAAAAATCTGGGAGTCTACTTGAATAGCAGTCTCTCCATGGAAACTCATGTAAATCATAACTATTGCAACGGTCTGTTTACACGTGCCTCCAAAACCAAAATAAAGCGTCTGTTCTAAGCCGTCCTGTGACGTACATTTCGTTCTGGATTCCTTGCACTGGTTACGGATCCATGAAAGAATTGATTTCAAGGTACTCACTCTCGCTTACCAATGTGTTAACTCCACGGCTCCCTCATACCTGTGTGATCTTCTCACACCATACACTTCTGCTCGTGCCCTCAGATCCAGTAACCAACACCTGCTGGATCCTCCACCATTCAACCTCAAGACATTTGGTGCCCGTTCTTTTGCTTCAGTTGCAACCGCACTGTGGAACTCACATCCACTGACCCGTGAATCTTCAGCAACCCATGCTTGTCGTAAGAGGCGACTAACGGGATCGGGTGGTCAGCACTCGCTAGCTTGGTTGACACATGTCATCGGTTCCCAATTGCGCAGATCGATGCTGATGCTGTTGATCACTGGATTGTCTGGTCCAGACTCGATTATTTACAGACCGCCGCCATATAGCATGAATATTGCTGAGTGTCGTCGTAAAACTAAACTCACTCACTCACTTCCACTTAAACTATGTACAGCTCCATCTCTTCAAGTGTTCAAGAGTAACCTAAAAACACCCATTTTCAGCCGATACAAACAGTAACTCTCTCAATGCTCATATACCGAGAGAAACAAATTAAGGATCAGAGAACAATTCAAGCGTTCCTTTAATAGTGTTTCCAGTTTTCATCACCAGCTTTGGAAAGCGCTGTGGTGATGACAACTGGAAAATAATAAAGGGACGCTTGAGTTTTCCTGTGATCCTTTATTTGTTTCTCTCAGTATATTTACGGCTATCTTCTACCATACTGATTCATGAGACTTTTGATGTGTTTGTTTTTAAACGTTTATGCGCGCTTTGAGCACGCCCTTTGTGGTATGGAGTATTGCGCAGGATAAGTACCCTCATTATTAATTATTATTATTATAGTCCCAGATTAGTGCGACTGACATTCTGCTGATGACAAGGATCAGGATTTTCAGTTCTCTTAATAATCATTACCAACGTTTTACAGCAGTGAGTGAGTTTAGTCTTACGCCGCAATCAGCAATAGTTGAGCTATATGGTCTGTAAATAATCGAGTCTGGACCCGATAATCTAGTGATCAAAAGCATGAGCATCGATCTACACAATTGGGACAGGACAACATGTGTCAACCAAGTCAGCGTGCCTGACCACCCGATCCCGTTAGTCGCCTCTTACGACAAGCATGGCTTACTGAAGATCAATATTCTAACCCGGATCTTCACGGGTCACGTTTCAGAGTAAAACTGATATTGATCATAATTGGTATTTATTATATTTGGTGTATATAGTTACAAAACTATTTATGCACATTGAACAAGTTTGCTCGGGATCCCGAGATGGATACTTACACTCTACGTCCAGCTGGACCTGTCCAAATCTTGCCTTCATCGTCTTTGTGTTGATCACTAAACATCGGACAGTCCGGCCGTCGTATGTCCAGTCGGGTCGAAGCGTCAGAGACTGGCTGCATCTGTACTGCGTGGAGTCGAACTCGGAGTGCGAGGTTGTTGCTGTCAGGTTTCCGTAGTGCCACTGGAAGTCGAACAGGTGGTCGCAGTGGCACGTGCAGGTGATGGTCATCCCGGCGTGGTCAGTGGTCGAACCCCTGTATCCACTCAGGTCAACTCCAGTTGGCCACACTGCAAGTGAGTGAGAGTGAGTGTGAAAATGAGGAATAAAGGCAAGAAAACGTCGACAGGCTTCATTCATCGTTTGGACATCAGAACATACAGTCCATGAACAGGCATTAAATACACAGGCCTCGTGGCTTTACCATTCCGGCCAAGGGAGATAACTCAAATATTCTTTTCTGCGCATCCAACCGCCAAAAAAAAATCATCGGCAAATATACTTCTCAACAGTGAGTGACAAACTTTATCAATATACCAGAAATATCACGGCGGGGGACACCAGAAATGAGCTTCACACATTGTACCCATGTGGGGAATCGAACCCGGGTCTTCAGCGTGACGAACGGACGCTATAACCACTGGGCTTCCCCACCGCAGACCGGGGTAAATGAGCTAGTAAAGGTTGGTGTAAGTACGGTAAAGTAACGTAGTAAGCAATACATCACATGAAATGCGGGTATGAAATTGTACTTTCCAACAGAACTGCAGTCTCGGGAATTGAAAATATGACGTTTTATCGCTTAGTATCAACTCGTACTTTTATTAATGACCCTGAGTATACAACACCCAAAACATATAACAACATTCTACTGCTTTTTAAAAAAGAAACATATTTTGACAAAACACCTGATGGGAGGGTAACCTCTACTTCCGCTTCCCGACTTCGTAACTTCCGGTACGGATCTTGACATCGCCATCTTGTTCCGTTGACTGCGTGTAGAGCCGTAAATCCAATTGACACCGTTCTTTTGTCACACGTGTAGTTAAAACCGTTTGGTGGTTCCTGTTGGATCGTGAATTTGCAACCCCCGATATACTGGACGGTGGCATCACCGAAGTCCTGGTCATCAGATGTCCATCGCACCAGTGGCGAGATATACGGAAGGAGACAGGTCAGGTTTAAATAGCTGCCCAAATTGGCGACCTTCTGGGAGATAACCAGGGTAGGAATATCTGAAAATGCCGCAACGAGTGCATGATCAGTAAACTGTTTGTTGAATGTACGTTTGATGTTGTTTTATGCCGCAAGCAATAGTACAGTTCCACCGGCCCTGACCTAGCAATATATTGAGATGGTATACGTCATTTTAAGTGCATTTCTTAAACGTTGTTACTGTCCCATCATATTTGTATCTTATCATCCAAAACTGTGTTCCACAGGAGATATTGCTTGTGTGAGATCAAACGATATCTCCTAAGAGATATCTCTTTGACAGTAGATTTTGTGCAATGCCTTGACAATGTCGTGAACTTGATGACGTCACAATGCTATGACATGGCTGCACTGCACGTCTAATGGCAGTTAAGTCTTCAGAGATGTACATTTTTCATTGAAAACTAACGAAGAGTGATTTTTGATGATAAATAGAATGTCACCCCTCGTATGTTCTGATATCAAATATATCAACACTGGTTGATAAAAGTAAAAATAATTTTTTTGAACAAATTTGTAACTTTGTCAACACGTGGTGATATATTTGATATCAAAAGACATCCGGGTTAGATCGATTCTCTATTAACCAACAGGTATATCTACAACGTCCTGAGACTGTAGTCATCAGTCTACCCTGCTGTTTTGGAGGTTCTCGTAGCCATGTGTGTTTCTGTGTATCTTGATTTCTTTGTTCCGAAATATATATCAAATAAAACAATTCTGATTCTTCTCACTGACATGTTTGTACATTTCCAAAAGACGAGGTGGATGAACCCCGTTGCTATCTCCTATTGTCAGAAGCATCAACGGCATTGAGTAAATCCTTGTAGAACGGAGGTTCTACTTGATTTGGTCATCAGTCAGATTTGATCTCATTAGTCACATGCCAAACAGCTAACATACAGTTTAGTTAAATATACTACTCACACTTCGCTAAGGATCACAAAATTTCACAACTTTACTTAAACGTAGATTTATAATTTGAAATTGTATCCATTTAAAACTGGATAAATACTAATATGGTAACCCCTCTTTAGGCAAACATTCACTTTAATCTAACCTTATGCACCTGATACATGAGTAACCATGAAAAAGGTTTTCATGGCACCAATCAACCATTTTGGAGAGTGTTTTTAGTTTTACGCCGCACTCCAGCAATATTTCAGCTATATGGCGGCGGTCTGTAAATAATCGAGTCTGGACCAGACAATCCCATTTTGGAAACGAGTCACTGACAAATAAACAACACATGTCAATAGCAGGTATGGGGTACACAAGATGCAATGACATACTGAAACCTCGGGCCAATGCTTACAATAAGCTTAGGTATATAAACCAAATTTGACCCCACATAATAGTTTTCTGACGTTGAATCCATGATTTGATCCTTAGCAAAGTGTGAATAGTATATATATATATCTTGTTAGAATCCGTTGAGTTCTTTTTAAATGTTGATTTTAAAGCTAAATGTTTGTATTATACTTGTGCCGGGAGGGTCTTCGTTTCTCAATACTGGTAAAAAGTATGTAGGAAGTCGAATCATTGCCTTGGAGACAAGTTATATAAAATACATTATATTATTTAATACTTCTTTACGTATATTGTACGTGTCTATCTGCCTGGCCCATGCAATTCGGTGACACTATTTGGCGGTGTCACCATTGTTTCCATGGTAACCAGGATCTTTGTGCTGTCGGATTTGTTATTTATATCACAGATTTATTCCAACCCTGTCATTGTTACATGGGTAATGTAGGCCTCGAGGATCCGGACACGTGTAAGCTACTCTTGCCCCGCACATCGCTGCTTTATCAACACTGACATCGTTATTGCACGGTTAATGTGGATCTCCTAACTGTGCAACGTCACTGTGAACTGCCAGTTTCCAGGAAACAGGAAGAACTGCTAGCTTTACAACATCAGAATATGCATGTATGTCGATGTTAACCCTGTATTTAATTACTATAATATACGTATAATATATACCCACGTATACCAATGTAGTCGTAATATTAATATTGACCTCCAGCAGCAGTATCAGCGTTAATACTGACCTGTCATTGACTGTAGTCATTACACCCTTACTGTTGACCCATCTGCACCCCTGTAGCCATGGTAACGTTAATATTGACCTACCTGTAGCCCTGACAACATTAATGTTGACCTACCTGTAGCCCTTACAACGTTGATGTTGCCCTACCTATAGCCCTGACAACGTTAATGTTGACTTACCTGTAACCCTAAGAACGTTGATGTTGATCTACCTGTAGCCCTGACAACGGTAATGTTGACCTACCTGTAGCCCTGACAACGTTAATGTTGACCTACCTGTAGCCCTAACAACGTTAATGTTGACCTACTTGTAGCCCTGACAACGTTAATGTTGACCTACCTGTAGCCCTGACAACGTTAATGTTGACCTACCTGTAGCCCTGACAACGTTAATGTTGACCTACCTGTAGCCCTGACAACGTTAATGTTGACTTACCTGTAGCCCTGGCAACATTAAAGTTGACCTATCTGTAGCCCTGGTAATGTTAATGTTGACTTACCTGTAGCCCTGGCAATGTTAATGTTGACTTACCTGTAGCCCTGGCAATGTTAATGTTGACCTACCTGTAGCCCTGGCAATGTTAATGTTGACTTACCTGTAGCCCTGGCAATGTTAATGTTGACCTACCTGTAGCCCTGGTAATGTTAATGTTGACCTACCTGTAGCCCTGGCAATGTTACTGTTGACCTACCTGTAGGCCTGGCAATGTTAATGTTGACCTACCTGTGGCCCTGGCAATGTTAATGTTGACTTACCTGTGGCCCTGGCAATGTTAATGTTGACTTACCTGTGGCCCTGGCAATGTTAATGTTGACTTACCTGTGGCCCTGGCAATGTTAATGTTGACCTACCTGTAGCCCTGGCAATGTTACTGTTGACCTACCTGTAGGCCTGGCAATGTTAATGTTGACTTAACTGTGGCCCTGGTAATGTTAATGTTGACCTACCTGTAGCCCTGGCAATGTTAATGTTGACCTACCTGTAGCCCTGGCAATGTTAATGTTGACTTACCTGTGGCCCTTGCAATGTTAATGTTGACTTACCTGTAGCCCTGGCAATGTTAATGTTGACTTACCTGTGGCCCTGGTAATGTTAATGTTGACCTACCTGTAGCCCTGGCAATGTTAATGTTGACCTACCTGTAGCCCTGACAACGTTAATGTTGACTTACCTGTGGCCCTGGCAATGTTAATGTTGACCTACCTGTAGCCCTGACAACGTTAATGTTGACCTACCTGTGGCCCTGGCAATGTTAATGTTGACTTACCTGTGGCCCTGGCAATGTTAATGTTGACTTACCTGTGGCCCTGGCAATGTTAATGTTGACCTACCTGTGGCCCTGGCAATGTTAATGTTGACCTACCTGTAGCCCTGGCAATGTTAATGTTGACTTACCTGTGGCCCTGGCAATGTTAATGTTGACTTACCTGTGGCCCTGGCAATGTTAATGTTGACTTACCTGTAGCCCTGGCAATGTTAATGTTGACCTACCTGTGGCCCTGGCAATGTTAATGTTGACTTACCTGTGGCCCTGGCAATGTTAATGTTGACTTACCTGTAGCCCTGGCAATGTTAATGTTGACTTACCTGTGGCCCTGGCAATGTTAATGTTGACCTACCTGTGGCCCTGGCAATGTTAATGTTGACCTACCTGTAGCCCTGGCAATGTTAATGTTGACTTACCTGTGGCCCTGGCAATGTTAATGTTGACCTACCTGTGGCCCTGGCAATGTTAATGTTGACTTACCTGTGGCCCTGGCAATGTTAATGTTGACTTACCTGTAGCCCTGGCAACGTTAATGTTGACCTACCTGTAGCCCTGGCAATGTTAATGTTGACCTACCTGTGGCCCTGGCAATGTTAATGTTGACCTACCTGTAGCCCTGGCAACGTTAATGTTGACCTACCTGTAGCCCTGGCAATGTTAATGTTGACTTACCTGTGGCCCTGGCAATGTTAATGTTGACCTTCTTGCTCTTGATGTGATGAGTCGAGTCGTAGCAGTACCACATCATCGCGTCTGAGATGGTGGCATCCCTTATAACAAGACTGGTTCTGTTTCCCTCACAACTAGTTGTAAAACGTCGGTCCTTGTGCCAGACAACCTTACACTGACCTGCAGTGTCACGTCGTATGTCGGCCACGCTCACCTCGTTGTGGTACCAGATGACGCGGTCAACTTGGACGTTGACGGTGCAGTCCAAGGCAAACGTCGTGCCGGGGATGACTGTATCCAGGGCAACCATGAGGTCCGGCTTCAAGACATCTCAACATTGAAGGTACACGTGTCTTTAGTAGGCAATTATGATTTGATAGTTCACAGAGATATATACTGGAGCTTAAAAGAAACTATTCCTCTTAGTTGATTTTGTCATATGACTCCATTTGAAAATATTATACACTTTAAAACTTATGTCGAAAAAAATGGTCCGTACAGGGACTCAACAGTCGAACAATATTTACACATGCTTGTATTTTTAAAATATAAGTTGGTAAGAACATATATTTCTTTCCCAACAAAAGTTTTTGCATAATACACACGTGTTGATTGGTAGGTTTGATATCGGTTCTTTGAAAATCAATACATTTGCTGTTTAATCGGCACAAAAATACATCATTTCAAGCATGGTAGAAATAATTCATTTCTTATCCATTTATTTATTTTCGGACACTATCATTTGTGACTCAGGCAATAATTTGGGAATGCCCTTTTGTGTATCACCGATCTCGTGTTATATCTGTACTCAAAGACGCTCGCTGTATCAATTCCACAGGTGGTGTAATGAGATGTGACGAAATATTTAATCAGTTGTTTTGTAAAGTATATGCACTGTGTTGTCCACGCTTTGCCAACTATACCTATCTGGTGAGTCATGGCGACCTCCTGAAGGTCAGGTCACGTATATATACCAAATCAATTACTGTATGTTGATCAGGCTTTACATGGCGTAACAATGTTCAGACATCAACTGAACGAGAGAAGGGCACGGGCATGGTATAACGAGGATATATCATAATAGGGGAACTAAACCTTGGATCCATTCAGTCTATCCTGCACTCACTTAGGGGACGCAACTCTTCGCACGGTATATATTTACTCACAGCAGGTGAATGGCTCAAGTTAAAGGTCATACGTAAGACGTAAAACACAGATCCTAAGAGAGTTTAAAAGTCACTGCTTCTTTAACGGACATGCTTATAAGACACTGGTGGATATAGGGCTCTGTTTGCTGGATAGTCAGATGACGTACACCGAACTACAGTTATTGTGTGGTCCCCTTGAGTGAGTGAGTGAGTTTGGTTTTACGCCGCTTTTAGCAATATTCCAGCAATATCACGACCGGGGACACCAGAAATAGGCTTCACACGTTGTACCCATGTGGGGAATCGAACTTGGGTCTTCGGCGTGACGAGCGAACACTTCAACCACTAAGCTACCCCGCCACCCCTGGTACCCTTGAGCTGGTTTTAACAGTATTGTACTGTATATGGAATCAGTTCGGGGCACCGTGCTACCCCTTAGGTTTCCGTATCCATGTCAACAATACCAGAACTTAAATCGATCAGATTTCGCAATGTCGCAAAATCACATATATATTTTTGTATCCCTTCAGCAAAACCTTCATATAATTTATTCATGTCACGAAAGAGTTGGGTTTTTAAAATCGAGAACTGATGATTCATAGATGTCAAAAACTATTTAAATAATTAAGTTATCGAATTATCGGTAATCATGTTGTAAGGTTTAACTTTAGGATAGTGTTATCAAAATAAAACGAATGTTCTATATTTAAAATAATCTTCAACAATCTGATTCCAGGACATAAGAAAATCACAGCTCACCCCCGCTATCGTATTGCTGTTTCCTGATTGGCTGACAGTTGTTGCATTCTTGCACTGAAGAATGTCACTGTATACTTCTTGGATTTAATAACTAGATAAGTTGTATATGTTGACTTTACGGGAATAGACACAGCAGATATACATGTGAAATCCCAAACGCACACTTTTCAATAGCATAGGGCAGATATGAGAGCTCCCTTTACACAAAAAAGCGAATCCTCCACTGAGAGCTTTCATTTCGTTTAACTAATACAATATCTCACTTACATGTAGGTCAGAGTGACCTAAAACAGTCAAGTATTTGTACATCACTATAGCTGTGTGGGTGAGTGAGTGAGTATGCTTTTACGCCGCATTTAGCAATATCACGGCGGGGAAAACCAGAAATGGGCTTCACACATTGTACCCATGTGGGGAATCGAACCCGTGACTTCGGCGTGACCAGCGAACGTTTAAACCACTAGGCTACCCAACCGCCCCCCTATAACTGTGTACACGTTTGGGGCGGTGGGGTAGTCTAATGGTTAAAGCGTTGGCTCGTCATGCCGAAGACCCGGGTTCGAATCCCCACATGGGTACAATGAGTGAAGCCCATTTCTGGTGTCCCCCGCCGTGATATTGCTGGAATATTGCTAAAAGCGGCGTAAAACCAAACTCAGTCAGTCAGTCAGTGTACACGTTTAGTCAACACGTATGTATTCCGTGAGTCACAGCGACCTCCCAAAGGTCAACATATATACCAAACCTATTAATGTATCTTGCCATGGTATTTAGTCCACTGTTGAGGGTTCTGTTACTAAATGTGTAGGAATGTGACTTGTATTGTGATCAGGCAGAGCTGTGGCACACGTAAGGCTGTGTTTTGGGGATGGCCTAAAACTCGGGCCCGGCCGGCCGCGAGTACTACTAAAAATGGTTTGCAGAATATTAAAACGAAATCTGCACATCTGAGTAGATACACTTCCTGCTTTCACAAATGTATAGTTTGATTGCAAATATATAGTTAACGATGAAATAAGCAAAGAAAGACTTCATATCGGGTGTCTGGAGTGGTATTTCATTGGATATAGATGTAAAAACATTTTGGGCCGACAGAAATATGTATCGGGATTGACTTTAAATCCTGTTTCGTTCAACGATTTCTCCTTTAGACGTAACCTTGGTCAGCCACGTGCACAGGCCGCCCTTCTTGTTGAGTTTTTAGCGATTTACTCGTAATAAAGTTAGTATGGTACACGTGTGTGGCTTGTGATTGATCATTTTTATCATGAGTGTATGTTGGATTCATTAATTGTATGCATGGTTTTCGATAATGGATTAGGCCATCCCTGTGTTTTGGGAGTTTTGTTGTCACCCCAGATTATTGAGACAAGTGGTGAAAGCCCTGCATCACTCAAGTCACAAAATACGTTATAACTGAAAAAAAAAATAAAACGTCGTTAAATCTCGCCCGCTCTCTAATCAAAACATGGAAGGTGGGTTGACGAACACATGTCTGAAGATTTGTTCAAAATGTTTAAATAAAGACAGTTTGCCTTTCTTCACAAGCACATCCGTCTGTTTGTATATCTACCTCAGGGGGGGGGGGGGGGTGGGGGGGTAGCCTAGTGGTTAAAGCGTTGGCTCGTCACGCCGAAGACCCGGGTTCGATTCCCCACATGGGTACAATGTGTGAAGCCCATTTCTGGTGTCCCCCCGCCGTGATATTGCTGGAATATTGCTAAAAGCGGCTTAAAACCAAACTCAGTCAGTCAGTCGGTCAGTCTACCCCAGGGTGGCATATCTCACACGTCACTCGTACTTACTGTGTTTAGACAAGTATGATTAGATCTGAACATGCTTAGAACGTTTCTATAGCCTCTACTGTGTTCACATTTAGTAGTGATATGTGATCAGTTAGATGTAAACATATGAAATGAGCTATAGTCCGTTTGGCTCAAAAGCGGACCGATGAATTGCAATCTAACTCGAAAACTAATAAACATAAAATACTCAATGAAACGCTGATCATAATCAAAACATCATACCAACTCTGTGAGGTTTTTGCAGAATTTTTGTCCTAAAAATAATAAAGTTGTTTAACAAACTATCATTAAAATATTGACACAGTTCACTGTTTGTTACGAGGGAGGAGTGCAGAGAAAGGGACAGCCAGGTGTTCGAGAAGCACGTTCACAGACAAAGTTATTTATTCATTAACCTGTGCTGTGCCGTCTCCATCCGCTCTCGAACACCTGGCTGTCCCTTTCTCTGCACTGCTCCCTCGTAACAAATAGTGAACTGTGTCAATATTTTAATGATAGATTGTTAAACAACTTTTTTATTTATAGGACACAAAATTCTGCAAAAACCTCACAGAGTGGGTATGATGTTTTGATTATGATCAGCGTTTCATTGAGTATTTTATGTTTATTAGTTTTCGAGTTAGATTGCAATTCATCGGTCCGCTTTTGAGCCAAACGGACTATATCGTCTCATAGCCTTAACACAAACATGTTTTTAATCGTGGAACAACAAAGCATTTTCAATTGTGGTGTTAAGCCAAGGTCAGGCGAAGTAGTAGTCGGTGTCATGAACAACGTCCAACGTCATCACTGAGAATATTCAACCAAGTGACGACCCTGACGACCGTCTTTGGATAATTGTGTTCAGTTCAGGTATCAGAATTGAAAGTACAACGTCGTCTACATCGTCAACACATCGTCAGTGTTGTTACAGTACCGAGCGCTCACCTTGTCCGTAGTGGAATGTGACTTTGATCTGATCGCTGTATTTCTTTCTCTGTGTTTCAGCACATGACCAGTTTGCGCTCGTGGATTCCAGTTCCGTTAGATAAACCGAGTTCTTGAAGCAAGAAATCCAAATATTGCCCCTATGAATCTCTGTTAGAAGCCAGTCACAGCTTCCACCCTCATATATCTGAACGGAAGCAGCAATGTCGCCATCTTTGTACCACGTGACTTCCTGGTCGTCAGTATCCAGCGAACACTTCAGCGTTAGGTTGTTTCCCTTCATGACCTGTACTGCAAGAGGTGAAAAAATACCGATCAAGAAAGTGGGACAAAAACGTAATACACAGGCATGAAGAATAACTTTGGCAAGAATTAGCGAAAACTAAGGGGAGTAAGCTAGCAGCGTCTGACGCCCCAGTGGGCTAGTATCACTAACGACGGCATCAGATGAACAGCATTAACGCTGGTCCTCACGCCATACCAAAAGCTGCAGACGGGGTTTTATTCTAAATGGGAAATGATGAGCGTACTGCCTTGCTTAATATAATATCAGTCTTAAAGACAATTTGGTCAAAAGGAGGCGTGCCTGGGTATTCACTACTGTCAGCTGTGATTGTCACAATTTGTCAGCTTAGACGGTCACTGCACAAGTCCAAAATGTTCATTAGAGTGAATCCGGAGTCGAACACCTAATCAAATGGATGTCACAGCAAGAGGGCCACATGTGTAGTCCTTGTTTAAGAATCTTGCGTTAAATGCCGCATACTTAGATGGGAGGTGGGTTAGCCTAGTGGGTAAAGTGAACCGGGTACTGTGGGTACAATGTGTGAAGCCCATTTCTGAGGTCCCCCCGCCGTGACATTCCAGAAATATTGCTAAGAACTGCGTAATACTAAACTCACTCACTCACTCACCCACTCAAACACTCATACACTCATACACTCACACACTCACACACTCACACACTCACTCACACTCACTCTCATACTCACAGTCACTGCCACAAAAAGGCGACTATGCTTGTCGTAAGAATCGACTAACGGGATCGGGTGGTCAGGCTCGCTGACTTGGTTGACACATGTCATCGGTTGCAATTGCGCAGATCATTGCTCATCCTGTTGATCACTGGATTGTCTGATCCAGACTCGATTATTTACAGACCGCCGCCATATAGCTGGAATATTGCTCAGTGCGGCGTAAAACGAAACTTACTCACTCACACTCACACTCACAGTCATACACTCACACTCACACTCACTCACTCACACTTACTCTCATACTCACACTCACAATCATAAACTCACACACACTCTCACTCACTCACATTTACACATTCACACTCACACACTCACACTCACATTCACTCACACTCACACTCACACTCACACGCTCACACTCACACTCAAACTCACACTAACACTAACACTAACACACACTATCACTCAAACTCATACTCACACTAGCACTCACTCACTACCACACAAACTCACACTCACACACACACTAACACTAACATTCACGTTCACACACTAGCACTCACTCACTACCACACAAACTCACACATTCACACTCACACACTAACACTACTCCGACACCCACACACTCACACACTAAAACTAACACTCACACCCACACATTCACACTCACACTCATAGTCACACACTCATACTCACTCACTCACTCACTCACTCACTCAATAACACTCACATTCACACTCACACTCACACTCACTCACACTCACATTCAAACGCACTTACACTGGCAGTCAGACACACACACTATCACTTACACACACACTTACACTCAAACTCACACACTAACACTCAAACTCACACTCGCACAACACAATTCAACCTCACACTCATACCCTAACACTCACACCCACACACTAACACACACACACTAACACTCACACTCACACACTTACACTGAAGCTCATACACTCACACACTTGCATCCGCACTTACACTGACACACTCACTCTCATGCTCACACACTCACTCACTAACACTCACACATTAACGCTCACGCTCACATTCGCACACTAGCAGTCACACACTAACACTCAAACTTACACTCACTAACACACTTACACTCAAACTCACACACAACATTCCGTTTCCAGTAACAACATCAACACGTTAAATCAAAGGTCCATGTTACTGTCATATTCCTGAAATAATGCCGATGTGACAAAAAGCCCAGCTCAACTCCACGTCACTATGACGTTTCTATTGGAGCTACAGACTGACGGATTCTGACTCACCAGATCTCAACCCCACACGGTAACATAGCAAAACACAATCCATATTTCACCGATAGATTATATCTACCCTTTAGGAAATGTAAAGTGGTGGTCACATGAAAATAAGCGTGGACAAAAAACAGCATGTTTCCATGGTAACGCATGAAAATAAACACTGATCAATATTTTAATTGAAAATGTAGTAATATCCGTGGCAGTTCAAAATTTCGTGAAAACCATTAGTTTAACAGCTGCATCAATAGATGTTGTTAAAAATGTGTTTATTTATTTGTGACACCCCTTACTTCTTATTCATGTAAGAATATGAACCTATCAATATACCCTGTGACCGATCCGGCAGGTGACGGGTACAAAGGTCCTCACATCACACAATATACCCTGTGTGAGAGTCAATAAGGGACGAGTACAAAGGTCCTCACATGACACAATATACCCTGTGACAGAGCCAGTAGGTGACGGGTACAAAGGTCCTCACATCACACAATATACCCTGTGACAGAGCCGGTAGGTGACGGGTACAAAGGTCCTCACATCACACAATATACCCTGTGACAGAGCCAGTAGGTGACGGGTACAAAGGTCCTCACATCACACAATATACCCTGTGTGAGAGTCAATAGGTGACGGGTACAAAGGTCCTCACATCACACAATATACCCTGTGTGAGAGTCAATAGGTGACGGGTACAAAGGTCCTCACATGACACAATATACCCTGTGACAGAGCCGGTAGGTGACGGGTACAAAGGTCCTCACATGACACAATATACCCTGTGACAGAGCCAGTAGGTGACGGATACAAAGGTCCTCACATGACACAATATACCCTGTGTGAGAGTCAGTAGGTGACGGGTACAAAGGTCCTCACATCACACAATATACCCTGTGTGAGAGTCAATAAGTGACTAGTACAAAGGTCCTCACATGACACAATATACCCTGTGAAAGAGCCGGTAGGTGACGGGTACAAAGGTCCTCACATCACACAATATACCCTGTGTGAGAGTCAATAAGGGACGAGTACAAAGGTCCTCACATGACACAATATACCCTGTGACAGAGCCAGTAGGTGACGGGTACAAAGGTCCTCACATCACACAATATACCCTGTGACAGAGCCGGTAGGTGACGGGTACAAAGGTCCTCACATCACACAATATACCCTGTGACAGAGCCAGTAGGTGACGGGTACAAAGGTCCTCACATCACACAATATACCCTGTGACAGAGCCAGTAGGTGACGGGTACAAAGGTCCTCACATGACACAATATACCCTGTGTGAGAGTCAATAGGTGACGGGTACAAAGGTCCTCACATCACACAATATACCCTGTGTGAGAGTCAATAGGTGACGGGTACAAAGGTCCTCACATGACACAATATACCCTGTGACAGAGCCGGTAGGTGACGGGTACAAAGGTCCTCACATGACACAATATACCCTGTGACAGAGCCAGTAGGTGACGGATACAAAGGTCCTCACATGACACAATATACCCTGTGTGAGAGTCAGTAGGTGACGGGTACAAAGGTCCTCACATCACACAATATACCCTGTGTGAGAGTCAATAAGTGACTAGTACAAAGGTCCTCACATGACACAATATACCCTGTGAAAGAGCCGGTAGGTGACGGGTACAAAGGTCCTCACATGACACAATATACCCTGTGTGAGAGTCAGTAGGTGACGGGTACAAAGGTCCTCACATGACACAATATACCCTGCGTGAGAGTCAGTAGGTGACGGGTACAAAGGTCCTCACATGACACAATATACCCTGCGTGAGAATCAGTAGGTGACGGGTACAAAGGTCCTCACATGACACAATATACCCTGTGACAGAGCCAGTAGGTGACGGGTACAAAGGTCCTCACATGACACAATATACCCTGCGTGAGAGTCAGTAGGTGACGGGTACAAAGGTCCTCACATGACACAATATACCCTGCGTGAGAGTCAGTAGGTGACGGGTACAAAGGTCCTCACATGACACAATATACCCTGTGACAGAGCCAGTAGGTGACGGATACAAAGGTCCTCACATGACACAATATACCCTGTGTGAGAGTCAGTAGGTGACGGGTACAAAGGTCCTCACATGACACAATATACCCTGTGTGAGAGTCAGTAGGTGACGGGTACAAAGGTCCTCACATGACACAATATACCCTGTGTGAGAGTCAGTAGGTGACGGGTACAAAGGTCCCTCACATGACACAATATACCCTGTGTGAGAGTCAGTAGGTGACGGGTACAAAGGTCCTCACATGACACAATATACCCTGTGTGAGAGTCAGTAGGTGACGGGTATAAAGGTCCCTACATCACACAATATACCCTGTGTGAGAGTCAGTAGGTGACGGGTATAAAGGTCCCTACATCACACAATATACCCTGTGTGAGAGTCAGTAGGTGACGGGTACAAAGGTCCTCACATGACACAATATACCCTGTGTGAGAGTCAGTAGGTGACGGGTACAAAGGTCCTCACATGACACAATATACCCTGCGTGAGAGTCAGTAGGTGACGGATACAAAGGTCCTCACATGACACAATATACCCTGTGTGAGAGTCAGTAGGTGACGGGTACAAAGGTCCTCACATGACACAATATACCCTGTGTGAGAGTCAGTAGGTGACGGGTACAAAGGTCCTCACATGACACAATATACCCTGTGTGAGAGTCAGTAGGTGACGGGTACAAAGGTCCTCACATGACACAATATACCCTGTGTGAGAGTCAGTAGGTGACGGGTACAAAGGTCCTCACATGACACAATATACCCTGCGTGAGAGTCAGTAGGTGACGGGTACAAAGGTCCTCACATGACACAATATACCCTGTGTGAGAGTCAGTAGGTGACGGGTATAAAGGTCCCTACATCACACAATATACCCTGTGTGAGAGTCAGTAGGTGACGGGTACAAAGGTCCTCACATGACACAATATACCCTGTGTGAGAGTCAGTAGGTGACGGGTACAAAGGTCCTCACATGACACAATATACCCTGTGTGAGAGTCAGTAGGTGACGGGTACAAAGGTCCTCACATGACACAATATACCCTGTGTGAGAGTCAGTAGGTGACGGGTATAAAGGTCCTCACATGACACAATATACCCTGTGACAGAGCCAGTAGGTGACGGGTACAAAGGTCCTCACATGACACAATATACCCTGTGTGAGAGTCAGTAGGTGACGGGTATAAAGGTCCCTACATCACACAATATACCCTGTGTGAGAGTCAGTAGGTGACGGGTACAAAGGTCCTCACATGACACAATATACCCTGTGTGAGAGTCAGTAGGTGACGGGTACAAAGGTCCTCACATGACACAATATACCCTGTGTGAGAGTCAGTAGGTGACGGGTACAAAGGTCCTCACATGACACAATATACCCTGTGTGAGAGTCAGTAGGTGACGGGTACAAAGGTCCTCACATGACACAATATACCCTGTGTGAGAGTCAGTAGGTGACGGGTACAAAGGTCCTCACATGACACAATATACCCTGTGTGAGAGTCAGTAGGTGACGGGTATAAAGGTCCCTACATCACACAATATACCCTGTGTGAGAGTCAGTAGGTGACGGGTATAAAGGTCCCTACATCACACAATATACCCTGTGTGAGAGTCAGTAGGTGACGGGTACAAAGGTCCTCACATGACACAATATACCCTGTGTGAGAGTCAGTAGGTGACGGGTACAAAGGTCCTCACATGACACAATATACCCTGTGTGAGAGTCAGTAGGTGACGGGTATAAAGGTCCCTACATCACACAATATACCCTGTGTGAGAGTCAGTAGGTGACGGGTATAAAGGTCCTCACATGACACAATATACCCTGTGTGAGAGTCAGTAGGTGACGGGTATAAAGGTCCCTACATCACACAATATACCCTGTGTGAGAGTCAGTAGGTGACGGGTATAAAGGTCCTCACATCACACGATATACCCTGTGACAGAGCCAGTAGGTGACGGGTACAAAGGTCCTCACATGACACAATATACCCTGTGTGAGAGTCAGTAGGTGACGGATACAAAGGTCCTCACATGACACAATATACCCTGTGTGAGAGTCAGTAGGTGACGGGTACAAAGGTCCTCACATGACACAATATACCCTGTGTGAGAGTCAGTAGGTGACGGGTACAAAGGTCCTCACATGACACAATATACCCTGTGTGAGAGTCAGTAGGTGACGGGTACAAAGGTCCTCACATGACACAATATACCCTGTGACAGAGCCGGTAGGTGACGGATACAAAGGTCCTCACATGACACAATATACCCTGTGTGAGAGTTAGTAGGTGACGGATACAAAGGTCCTCACATGACACAATATACCCTGTGTGAGAGTCAGTAGGTGACGGGTATAAAGGTCCCTACATCACACAATATACCCTGTGTGAGAGTCAGTAGGTGACGGGTACAAAGGTCCTCACATGACACAATATACCCTGTGTGAGAGTCAGTAGGTGACGGGTACAAAGGTCCTCACATGACACAATATACCCTGTGACAGAACCAGTAGGTGACGGGTACAAAGGTCCTCACATGACACAATATACCCTGTGACAGAGCCAGTAGGTGACGGGTACAAAGGTCCTCACATGACACAATATACCCTGTGACAGAGCCAGTAGGTGACGGGTACAAAGGTCCTCACATGACACAATATACCCTGTGTGAGAGTCAGTAGGTGACGGGTACAAAGGTCCTCACATGACACAATATACCCTGTGTGAGAGTCAGTAGGTGACGGGTATAAAGGTCCTCACATGACACAATATACCCTGTGACAGAGCCAGTAGGTGACGGGTACAAAGGTCCTCACATGACACAATATACCCTGTGTGAGAGTCAGTAGGTGACGGGTACAAAGGTCCTCACATGACACAATATACCCTGTGTGAGAGTCAGTAGGTGACGGGTACAAAGGTCCTCACATGACACAATATACCCTGTGTGAGAGTCAGTAGGTGACGGGTACAAAGGTCCTCACATGACACAATATACCCTGCGTGAGAGTCAGTAGGTGACGGGTATAAAGGTCCTCACATGACACAATATACCCTGTGTGAGAGTCAGTAGGTGACGGGTATAAAGGTCCCTACATCACACAATATACCCTGTGTGAGAGTCAGTAGGTGACGGGTACAAAGGTCCTCACATGACACAATATACCCTGTGTGAGAGTCAGTAGGTGACGGGTATAAAGGTCCCTACATCACACAATATACCCTGTGTGAGAGTCAGTAGGTGGCATTATACACCGTCTGAGTAAAAGGTGATGCCTGAAATGATTCAAGAGGAAGGTGTCGTTTTGGACAAAAATACTCTCTACAAGTGCAGATAATGATTATGAAAGTAGATCAGACTTTAGCGGTTTGTCTCACACTTCCAGCAGAATCGTTTACATATTGCTATAACTGTATCTGTACAGGACGATGTGTAGTAACCTAATGGTTAAAACGTTGGGCTCTTTAACCCCAAGAGGGGCGGTGGGGTAACCTAATGGTTAAAACGTTGGGCTCTTTAACCCCAAGAGGGGCGATGGGGTAACCTAATGGTTAAAACGTTGGGCTCTTTAACCCCAAGAGGGGCGGTGGGGTAGCCTAATGGTTAAAGCGTTGGGCTCTTTAACCCCAAGAGGGGCGGTGGGGTAACCTAATGGTTAAAACGTTGGGCTCTTCACCCCAAGAGGGGCGGTGGACTAACCTAATGGTTAAAACGTTGGGCACTTTAACCCCAAGAGGGGCGGTGGGGTAGCCTAATGGTTAAAGCGTTGGGCTCTTCACCCCAAGAGGGGCGGTGGGGTAGCCTAATGGTTAAAGCGTTGGGCTCTTCACCCCAAGAGGGGCGGTGGGGTAACCTAAAGGTTAAAGCGTTGGGCTCCTCACCCAAAGAGGGGCGGTGGGGTAGCCTAAAGGTTAAAGCGTTGGGCTCTTCACCCCAAGAGGGGCGGTGGGGTAACCTAAAGGTTAAAGCGTTGGGCTCTTCACCCCTAAGAGGGGCGGTGGGGTAACCTAAAGGTTAAAGCGTTGGGCTCTTCACCCCAAGAGGGGCGGTGGGGTAACCTAAAGGTTAAAGCGTTGGGCTCTTCACCCCTAGAGGGGCGGTGGGGTAGCCTAAAGGTTAAAGCGTTGGGCTCTTCACCCCAAGAGGGGCGGTGGGGTAACCTAAAGGTTAAAACGTTGGGCTCTTCACCCCTAAGAGGGGCGGTGGGGTAACCTAATGGTTAAAACGTTGGGCACTTCATCCCTAAGAGGGGCGGTGGGGTAACCTAATGGTTAAAACGTTGGGCTCTGCACCTCCAAGAGGGGCGGTGGGGTAACGTAATGGTTAACAATGTTGGGCTCTTCACCTCCAAGAGGGGCGGTGGGGTAACCTAATGGTTAAAACGTTGGGCTCTTTACCCCAAGAGGGGCGATGGGGTAACCTAATGGTTAAAACGTTGGGCTCTTCATTCCAAGAGGGGCGGTGGGGTAGCCTAAAGGTTATAAACGTTGGGCTCTTCACCTCCAAGAGGGGCGGTGGGGTAGCCTAAAGGTTAAAAACGTTGGGCTCTTCACCTCCAAGAGGGGCGGTGGGGTAGCCTAAAGGTTAAAACGTTGGGCTCTTCACCTCCAAGAGGGGCGGTGGGGTAGCCTAAAGGTTAAAACGTTGGGCTCTTCACCTCCAAGAGGGGCGGTGGGGTAGCCTAAAGGTTATAAACGTTGGGCTCTTCACCTCCAAGAGGGGCGGTGGGGTAGCCTAAAGGTTAAAAACGTTGGGCTCTTCACCTCCAAGAGGGGCGGTGGGGTAGCCTAAAGGTTAAAAATGTTGGGCTCTTCACCTCCAAGAGGGGCGGTGAGGTAGCCTAAAGGTTAAACATGTTGGGCTCTTCACCTCCAAGAGGGGCGGTGGGGTAGCCTAAAGGTTAAAAACGTTGGGCTCTTCACCTCCAAGAGGGGCGGTGGGGTAGCCTAATGGTTAAAGTGGGGGACTCGTCACCCCTAGAGGGGCGGTGGGGTAGCCTAAAGGTTAAAGCGTCGGGCTCGTTACATCGAAGACCCTTGATAGTGCTGATATATTGCTTAAAGTGGCGTAAAACCAAACCCAGTCAGTCAGTCAACCAGACTCTGCTATACAGTCTAAAATGACCAAGACCGCAGAAAAGCAGTTGGGCGCCAGTGCACGGCACAACGCAGTACAGTCCCTCATCTTGTTGAATTACGACAATGCCATTCTGCCTGTCAGATGTCAGCATGAGGCGTTAACAAGCTGAACGGCGAGTCCTTCCCTCTCTCCCTTACGGGCAGTGCACTCTTGAATGTAAAGGTGGTGGTTATTATTTACTTTGAGCCCGTTTCGTGTGTCCCCCAACTTGATAATACTTGACGAAAGCAGCCCAACATCAAACTCACACATTCACTTATACGACCATAGATAGGAAATAGACGCAGGAATCCACAAACATCGGGTAAATCCACCGCACATATGAGAAACCTATAAAGCTTTTAAAATCTACCACATATTTGAATCCACCAGAGATCTGACTCGAATGTTACTGGCTACTCTCAGTGTTTACGGCAAGGTTGAACCAATCTGAGTCTAATCACTATGATGAGCTACAAGTCTGAAGATGTTACCTACCGTCTGTGCACCGAATCTCCCACACACACCACAGAATAACCAGGCAACAAACCACAGCGTTCATGGTCCCACAGACTGTGACAAGACGTCCTCCTGAACGGCACACAGACACAATGTCACGACAACACATCAGCTTGGTGCTGACTGCAGGGAGCTTTGGTTAATACTCTAATTACGCTAATCAAGATGTCGTTAACTTACTAAGTAGTATGTGAAAGTTGGTACGTTAAGCGTGAGACTGGTGGGCCTGAAAGCACCATGAGGTATGAGACGAGGTGGTATAGCGGCGAAGTCGTTAGGGCAATTATTGACTGAAGTCAGTCTCATTCAGAAGTCACTTTACATGATGGATTTCCTGGACGCTGATCTACTTGAACACAACGCTCATCTACACCCAGCTCAATATCACGACAAACCGAGACCTTTGGAGTTACGTCTCTTAGTTGTACCAGAATCCTATGGTCGTGGGTTGGAATCCAAAATACCTCCTGATCACGTTAAACTGACGACATGAGGGCCTTTAGAGTTACCTCGCTTAGTTGTGCCAGAATCCTATGGCCGTGGGTTGGAATCCAAAATACCTCCTGATCACGTTAAACCGACGACATGGGGGCCTTTAGAGTTACCTGGCTTAGTTGTGCCAGAATCCTATGATCGTGGGTTGGAGTCTAAGACATGCATCACAGCGGGAGTTTCTCCCACATCAAGCTGGCATGCGATAATATATACTGTATATAACATACCCATGCTCATAACGGTTGTCACCCCCTCTTTGATTACTAAGTGTATGTGCTTAACGGTTTTTCAGTTTTCATTTGTTAATCCCTTCATTTTGTTTAATGACCTTATTGAAACTCAGTTATGTTACTAACATTAAATAATTGTTTAAAGAACTTTGTATGGCTACGGTTTCAGAAAAAGATCACCCAAAGACATGCTCCCCTCAAAATCTTTACACGTCAGACTGACTTGTAAATAAGCTAGTTTTATTTAATACAAAATTTGTTGCAGATTTGAATATTGAGGATAAATGTCTCAGAACATTCAGTTGTCAGGAACATGATAGTCAGTAGCGATAAGGAGCAGCATTGTCATCCTGCAGCAGGAACTTGTTGCCGTATACTTGTCGTGCATGTGGCATCCAATGGGTTTCCAAAATGTCCCTGTACGTCGCTTGAGTGACGTTTCCATGAACAACACGATATTCTGTTTTACCATTGTTTTGAATCCCACCCCATACCAAAACAGAACCACCGCAGTTCGCAACGTAACCTTCCACACAGTCTGCTACAAATCTTTCTCCAGCTAATCGTCGAACTCGCATTCTTCCATTCACCGTATGTAGAAGAAGTCTGGATTCATCAGAAAAGATGGCATGACGCCAATGTTGTAACGTTATGCTACGATGACATTGAGCCCAGTCAAGTGGACGTTGCTTATGCAGAGCTGTTAGAGGTGGTCGACGCACAGGTCTTCTTGCTTTGTACCCCCTCTCCAGTAGCCTACGGTTGACTGTTTGCCTTAGCAACAAGTTAACAAGAACACCCCACCTTTCTCTTAACCTGGCAGATAAACGTCGATGTCGACGTACAAGGCGGAAGAGAACCCTGTCGTCCCTTGCGTCAGTTTATCGGGGACTACCTGTAGACTTTTTGGGTACTAATGATTGACGATTTCAGTGCAACTCTTTATCCCCTGTACACTTCTAACGCTTACGTGCAACTCACGGCTTATGGCACGGTTGGTAACGCCAGATATTCCTACAATCTGGTTACGTAATGCAAGTGACAATGGTGCTGGCATTGTATTTTGCATAAAATTCTGTTTTACAAATCGAAAGTAGGTATGCACTCAAGCATATGAAATTGAACAGTAGGCAGGTTTTCTACATGCCAGAATAACGCTGCTTGCTTTTTCAATGACTCACTACAAACCTGTGGAGACGCGCTTGGACACACATTTTCATCAGACAAACACAAAAATGTACACAATAGTGAGTGAGTGAGTTTAGTTTTACGACGCACTCAGCAATATTCCAGCTATATGGCTGCGGTCTGTAAATAATCTGGACCAGACAATCCAGTGATCAACAGCATGAGCATCGATCTGCACAATTGGGAACAGATGACACGTGTCAACCAAGTCAGCGAGCCTGACCACCCGATCCTGTTAGTCGCCTCTTATGACAAGCATGGGTTACTGAAGGCACATTCTAACCCGTATCTTCACGGGTGTTGGATACAATATATTGCATGAATGTGAGAAAATATGGTTATCTACAGGGGATGACAACCATTATGAGCAGGAGTATAATAATGATAATAATGTATCCATTTATATAGCGCCAAACTCCACACTGGGTATGCTCATATCGCTAACAAACAATAGCACAGCACATTAGTACCCCGGTTAACCCAAGCTGCCTGTTAGGCGCTAGAAGGTTATAGTCACATGACTTATCCCACCGGGTACCCATTTTTCTGCTGGGTGAACAGAGGCAATTTTGAACAAACTCACTTGCCTAAGGTGTGACTACATGTATCACTTGTGCTTCGTTGTGGGGCTGGACTGAAGTCCTAGAAACTCTCAGGAGTCAAGCTGCCAAACACGGTCACCCATCCAAGGACACTCCGTGCCCGATGTTGCTTAACTTCAACTGATTCGTGACCTGAGCTCTATGTACAGGACCATGCACCACCACAGTTTATTGACTACTGTCCAAAGCGGTGTAAAACATCACTCCATTTCATCTTGTGTACTTTAACAACATGTGTAGTTTTCATTGTGTAAATCAAAGTATTCGAATTTAATGCAGTTGATTCAAGCCATTATCATTCATATCAGTTATTTATTCATGTCATCTCGAAAGTTCGGATATGTCGAAGTTGCAACACGATACCACTTTGTTCGAGTAGGGAAAGGTAAAGAGTGAGTGAGTATGGTTTTACGCCGCTTTTAGCAATATTCCAGCAATATCACGGCGGGGGACACCAGAAATGGGCTTCACACATTGTACCCATGTGGGGAATCGAACCCGGTTCTTCGGCGTGACGAGCGAACGCTTCAACCACCAGGCTACCCCACCGCCCTCGAAAGGTAAAGAGGTGCCGCGTTAAATGTGTACGTGTCAGTCATCTATAACGTCAACAAGACCGATGAGGACAGTATATGTTGACAGTTTGCGTTAAGATGTAAAAGGGTGTTAAACATATTATTACATATTTCTATTTTAGACGTTATAGAGGCGGGGCACTAGACTTGACGTCTAGACAATACCAGCGTCCTCGCTCGTTCTTTTCAGAGAACTCTTAAAAGAGACATAGTCGGCTTGTCCCAGAAAAGCACGATGTGGTCACGAATGGTGTCTTATCTCACTACTAAATCTATATGAGCGTCTCACATCTGATGCCCCCCCCCCTTAATGTAAACCACTCAAAAGAAGTAGAGGCACACCATTGTTTTATATTACTAAGGTTAATCTGTTGAGGTGTTTTTTAACTTATTTGAGTGGTCTCAGCTTTTGAGTGAGTGAGTAAGTTTAGTTTTACGCCGCACTCGGCAATATTCCAACTATATGGCGGCGGTCTGTAAATAATCGAGTCTGGGACCAGACAATCCAGTGATCAACATCATGAGCATCGATCTGCGCAACTGGGAACCGATGACATGTGTCAACCAAGCCAGCGAGCCTGACCGCCCGACCCCTTTAGTTGCCTCTTACGACAAGGGCCTTTCAACTTTTGGGGGCGGTGGGGTAGCCTAGTGGTTAAAGCGTTCAAAGACCCGGGTTCGATTCCCCACATGGGTACAATGTGTGAAGCCCATTTATGGTGTCCCCCGCCGTGATGTTGCTGGAATATTGCTAAATGCGGCGTACAACCCAACTCACTCACTCTGAGCTTTTGACCGAGTGGTAAACCTGTACACGCTGTTGACATGCACCAATACATACATAGAAATTGTTACATCATGGTAGAAGCTAAATTAGACATACACTTCACACAAATATACGATAAAAATATATCACCATATGTATGTCCTTGTCGTGATGGTTCCCAAGTTAAGCCTGTGAAGGTCCGGGATAGAATTGATCTTCAGCAACCTAGGCTTGTCGTGAGACGACTAATGTTGATACATGTCATCGTATCCTAATTGCGCAGATCGATGCTCATGCTGTTGATCCCTGGATTGTCTGGTCCAGACTCGATTATTTACAGACCGCTGCCATATAGCTGAAATATTTATGGGTGCGGCGTAAAACTAAACATGATTACACAACAAGAAAATTGATAGAAGCACTACAGATAAAAAGACACCGCCCAAAACTTTCCAGGGCTATTTCATCGCATCAGCTTACCACCACCTAATCTAAAACTAATCTATCCCCCAATCCCCCCCTCTCTGGCTTCTCCAACTAATCCCCTCCCCTAATTAGTAATCCCACCCCCACTGGAAATCCTATTCATCATGCTGTTATCTCGCCTCGGCTTGTCCCATGTATAATTATGCTTGTTTTCATTGTAAATCATCTTGTTTATCATCCATTGCCATTGTTAGCCCTCACGTACCCTGTATATATGCTGCCGTGTCCTGTCGCCACCTCGTGCTTGAAAACAGTATAGTTATCTATACCGAAACGTCGCTACATACAATATAGAAGTTGATCATCTATAAAGACTTGTCATTCCTAGAGAATCACCACTGGATAAAAAGTGGTTTAGATTATGCCACCATTCAACCTGTCATTATAAGTGTACAATCTGAGAGTAGAGAAAGTGAATCAGGACCTTCCTCAGATTCCAGTCCGGGAGGGTTTTGATACAACCCCTAAATGATGACATTCTTAGCTGCCTCCCGCCGTTGAGGCTGTTCCTGCAACTGTTACTTTACCCTCTTTACACTCACACAGTGAGTGAGTGAGTTAAAATTTATAGTCACATCGGCAATATTTCCGCCATTACCCTCACACAGAAAATCAAAACAAAAAAATGATAGTTTGTTAAGTAACGTTTTTATTTTGGACACAATCGTTATTAATCCTTTTTCCAGAGTTGTCTGGTGTTTTCATTACATTCTATGCTGAAATGAATGTTTGATCAAGAACCTATTTAGAGTTAGATTGTGATTCATCGGTATCATTATGACTCAAACGGACTGTTGGTGTGAAAGCTGCAAAAAATGAAGCAGTGTGATGTCATTGACAACTATATTCTAAGGAAATACGAATCGATACAAAAGCATCAGTATGGCAGTCCTGCAGTGGGAAACCGTGGGAGTTACGTCCCTTTCTACACAAGGTGCAACTTACCAGAACCCTAACGTGGGACATTTTGCTGCCGATTTGCTCAGGACTGACTGACTGAGTTTGGTTTTACGCCGCTTTTAGCAATATTCCAGCAACATCACGGCAGGGGACACCAGAAATGGGCTTCACACATTGTGCCCATGTGGGGATTCGAACCCGGGTCTTCGGCGTGACGAGCCAACGTTTTAACCATTAGGCTACCCCACCGCCCCGATTTGCTCAGGAACAATGTGAGCCTGGGGTTACTCCAAAGTTTGGATTCTATGTTATGTTTACAACTACCATCCATCCTTGTGTCAATCACGGGACGGTGGGGTGGCCTAGTGGTTAAAGTGTTCGCTCGTCACGCCGAAGACCCAGTTTCGATTCCTTGGATGGGTGTGAAGCCCATTTTTTGTGTCCCCCGTCGTGATATTGCTGGGATATTACTAAAAGTGGCGTAAAACTAAACTCACTCAGTCACTCTGCACAACCGGATGTCCACAGTGACGTCATCAACAGGAACATATTTTGGTCACCGCATCCGCAGGAATATAGTTTGGTCACCGCATCAGCAGGAACATAGTTAGGTCACCGCATCAGCAGGAACATAGTTTGGTCACCGCATCAGCAGGAACATAGTTTGGTCACCGCATCAGCAGGAACACAGCGATGAGACGACTGCTAGCTGTCGGCGTCACCGACCCATCATTTCGGGGGTATCTCATTAACCTCTCAACATCGACTGAATCATCTACGTTGTCTACCTTAGGGTGCGGGTCGGTGGGGTAACCTAGTGCTTAAAGCGTTTGCTCGTTACGCCAAAGGCCCGGGTTCAAGCCCATTTCTGGTGTCCCTCGCCGTGATATTGCTGGAACATTGCTAAAAGCGGCGTAAAACTAGACTCACTCCCTTAGGGGTACATGAGGCGCTGGTATCGACACTTTTGGGTACGACTTTTGTGGTGTCTTGGCAACAATTGTGTAGTTATATATCACAATCAAAACATTATTCTAAATATTTGCGACAGTTTTAACAGGTTACAAGGATGTATTTCCAAGAAGAACGTAACAGGTTACGCCGAGGCATTTCTAAGAAGAACGTAACAGGTTACGCCGAGGCATTTCTAAGAAGAACGTAACAGGTTACGCCGAGGCATTTCTAAGAAGAACGTAACAGGTTACGCCGAGGCATTTCTAAGAAGTACGTAAGAGGCTGGTAATACAGTAGTAAAGATATCATTGAGAAATCTTTCGAAACTGCGCATTCCGGGAGGTGGATCGACGAACCCCAGGGACGAACGTACCATACTTACTGATCGCACAACATAGCTATATATCAATTATGATTTTGCAAATTAAATATCTTAAATTAGAATTGATGCATGCATATATGTGATTCATTGCAGTAGTTTCAGTCTCTTTTGATAACTGACAAGACTTGGTTGACACACGTCATCGTATCCCAGTTGCGCAGATCGATGCTCATGCTGTTGAATATTGCTGAGTGCGGTGTAAAACTAAACTCACTCACTCATAATAGTCTGGGTTAAATTTCGCTGGAAAGGCTCATACGGAGGCAATACATTTTAGGACCTCTTCCAGAGCTTTCAGTCTAAATCTAACACCAATTAATCTTTACTCCTCCCAGCACCCCAAACCCCCAAACCCCAACGAACCTACTGGATGTCATCAATAACAATGTAAAAACCTGAAACACTTCAACGCTAAGAATAACATCGACACATCATCATCTTATTAATTTTGTCAAGTGTGTTAAGTGGTTTCGTTAACACTTCTCGGGGATTCATCAAGGCTTCCATTAAACATAGGTGTCTGATCAAAGAGATTGGTATACGTCACATATCAAATAATGCGATATGTAAGGCCAGTATGTTCTTCTTCATCAACACTTCTCGGGGATTCATCAAGGCTTCCATTGTAGCCATTACATGTAAACATAGCTGTCTGATCAAAGGGATTGGTATACGTGACATATCAAATAATGCGATATGTAGACCAGTATGTTAACTGAGGAAGACATCTACCGAACCATTCATTGGTGCTATCAACGTTTGGCTTGACTCTTCAACCTGAAGACATGTCCATTCCTCTTTTGCGCTGGATTCCAAAGCTACATGAATGCCAAAGAGAGATATTGTTGGGTCCAGCAAATGTACCACCAAATCCCTGCCTCAAAGACTGACAATAATCTATGTTTAATGCTATCAAGAAAATACTGTCTCTATTTTCACAGAAAGTATTTGAGAGAAGTGGAATTTAAGAGGACATTAAAAAAAATTGAAAATGACTTTTCTTTGTTATTTTCATGGCGAATGTCACCGGTGGGGAAGACATGCTCACATGCTTTCGCGAACATCATCACTATTTGATAGCGAGTCATAAACACAAGCTCTGGCATCACTGGATGGTCTGGTCCAGACTCGATTGTTCACAAACAACATCGTTCAGCTGTGATACAAAACAAACACATACTCATGATATAGTCGGAACTATATATACTACTAGTAGTAGAAGTCCTACTACCCCACCCCCACCCCACCCACCCACCCCCACCACCACCACCACTACTACTACTACTGCTGCTGCTGCTGCTGCTTCTGCTGCCACTACTACAACTACTGCTACAACTACTGTAATTTCCACCACCCCTACTACTATAACTACTACTACTACTGCTACCACTACTACTACTACTGCTACCACTACTTCTACTACTGCTACCACTACTACTACTGCTGCTGCTTCTACTCACGCCATCACCACTACTGCTGTTACTCCCTGAGAAGTATACAGTTGATCATTTATTATTGTAAGTATAACTGAACGTTGATATGAATAACATCGCCATGATTTTGCCCATGCACTGAACAGTTATCTGCGGCTGAGGAATAATTCGGTATTGCACGCACGCACGCACGCACGCACGCACGCACACACGCACGCAGAAGCTTTTTCCACGCCGACTCTGAGGAGCAGATGAAATCAAAAATGAAATCGTTGACACGCGTACCCATCGGTGTAGAACCCCACAGTTATAACGCGCAGTCTAAAACGGTCGCCACGCTTGTGAGACGTCGCGCGCTGGAAGCCACGTCACAGTTTGATTGACAGGTATTTATTTCCTACTCGGCGACCTTGCTTCAAAAGCCCGGAACAATCTGTTTCCACCTGACGCGTGCAGTGACCAGCAGTTTGTTTATGTTTGTATGTTACTTGCTTAACTGTTCTTTAGCAACATGAAAACAAAGACACATGTCAGACCAGGAAGTTGTTTTTCACATACCTTCAACCACAGACTCTTATCAGAAATGATGAAATCCAAAAAATACCAATCCTTGCCTGTCTCGGAATTAGTCTCGTCATGGGACATACGGCATATTTTCAATAAATACAGTGGACCAAAAAAAATTCAGATATTTTGTAAAGTGCTTTACTGTGCTTCCAACATCACTGGCATATTTTAACGTACTGATCGTGCAATTTGAGATATAGGCGGCAGAGCGAGGCGAGGAGAATGTGTTGTATTCAGACCAATGTTAGTTTGGATGACTGTTTCTTTGCAAAGTGTCCGTTAAGAGATTTTCTTCAGTTTGTGAATTTGTCTTTCTAAGATAACAATAAAGGTCTGTCCTAAAAGCTAACCTGCCAGATTAACCGAGGTTGTTATACGACACACAAACAACTTTTGACTTAGAGGCTTCTTCTGGTCAGGGATGTCCGCCTGTGTTCTGTGTGGCAGATCCTTCTGATCCTTCTGGTCAGGGATGTCCGCCTGTGTTCTGTGTGGCAGATCTTTCTGGTCAGGGATGTCCGCCTGTGTTCTGTGTGGCAGATCCTTCTGATCAGGGATGTCCGCCTGTGTTCTGTGTGGCAGATCCTTCTGATCTTTCTGGTCAGGGATGTCCGCCTGTGTTCTGTGTGGCAGATCCTTCTGGTCAGGGATGTCCGCCTGTGTTCCGAGTGGCAGATGTTTCTGTTCCTTCTGGTCAGGGATGTCCGCCTGTGTTCTGTTTGGAAGATCCTTCTGGTCAGGGATGTCCGTCTGTGTTCTGTGTGGCAGATCCTTCCGGTCAGGTATGTCCGCCTGTCTTCTGTGTGGCAGATCCTTCTGCTCAGGGATGTCCGCCTGTCTTCTGTGTGGCAGATCCTTCTGGTCAGGGATGTCCGCCTGTGTTCTGAGTGGCAGATCCTTCTGTTCCTTCTGGTCAGGTATGTCCGCCTGTGTTCTGTGTGGCAGATGCTTCTGGTCAGGAATGTCCGCCTGTGTTCTGTGTGACAGATCCTTCTGGTCAGGGATGTCCACCTGTGTTCTGTGTAGCAGATCCTTCTGGCCAGGGATGTCCGCCTGTGTTCTGTGTGACAGATCCTTCTGGTCAGGGATGTCCGCCTGTGTTCTGTGTGGCAGATCCTTCTGGTCAGGGATGTCCTCCTGTGTTCTGTTTGGAAGATCCTTCTGGTCACGGATGTCCGCCTGTGTTCTGTGTGGCTGATCCTTCTGATCCTTCTGGTCAGGTATGTCCGCCTGTGTTCTGTGTGGCAGATCCTTCTGGTCAGGGATGTCCGCCTGTGTTCTGTGTGGCAGATCCTTCTGGTCAGGGATCTCCGCCTGTGTTCTGTGTGACAGATCCATCTGGTCGGGGATGTCCTCCTGTGTTCTGTTTGGAACATTCTTCTGGTCAGGGATCTCCTCCTTTGTTCTGTGTGGCAGATCCTTCTGGTCAGGGATGTCCGCCTGTGTTTTGTGTGGCAGATCCTTCTGGTCAGGGATCTCCGCCTGTGTTCTGTGTGACAGATCCTTCTGTTCCTTCCGGTCAGGGATGTCCGCTGTGTTCTGTGTAGCAGATCCTTCTGGTCAGGGATGTCCGCCTGTGTTCTGTGTGGCAGATCCTTCTGGTCAGGGATGTCCGCCTGTGTTCTGTGTGGCAGATCCTTCTGGTCAGGGATGTCCGCCTGTGTTCTGTGTGACAGATCCTTTTGGTCAGGGATGTCCGCCTGTGTTCTGTGTGGCAGATCCTTCTGGTCAGGGATGTCCGCCTGTGTTCTGTGTGGCAGATCCTTCTGTTCCTTCCGCTCAGGGATGTCCGCCTGTGTTCTGTGTGACAGATCCTTCTGGTCAGGGATGTCCGTCGGTGTTCTGTGTGGCAGATCCTTTGGTCAGGGATGTCCGCCTGTGTTCTGTGTGGCAGATCCTTCTGGTCAGGGATGTCCGCCTGTGTTCTGTGTGGCAGATCCTTCTGTTCCTTCCGGTCAGGGATGTCCGCCTGTGTTCTGTGTAGCAGATCCTTCTGGTCAGGGATGTCCGTCGGTGTTCTGTGTGGCAGATCCTTTGGTCAGGGATGTCCGCCTGTGTTCTGTGTGGCAGATGCTTCTGGTCAGGGATGTCCTCCTGTGTTCTGTTTGGAAGATCCTTCTGGTCAGGGATGTCCGCCTGTGTTCTGTGTTGCAGATCCTTCTGATCCTTCTGGTCAGGTATGTCCGCCTGTGTTCTGTGTGGCAGATCCGTCTAGTCAGGGATGTCCGCCTGTGTTCTGTGTGGCAGATCCTTCCGGTCAGGATGTCCGCCTGTTTTCTGTGTGACAGATCCTTCTGGTCAGGGATGTCCTCCTGTGTTCTGTTTGGAAGATCCTTCTGTTCCTTCTGGTCAGGGATGTCCGCCTGTGCTTTGTGTTTCAGATCCTTCTGGTCAGGGATGTCCGCCTGTGTTCTGTGTGGCAGATCCTTCTGGTCAGGGATGTCCGCCTCTGTTCTATGTGGCAGATGCTTCTGTTCCTTCCGGTCAGGGATGTCCGCCTGTGTTCTGTGTGGCAGATCCTTCTGGTCAGGGATGTCCGCCTGTGTTCTGTGTTGCAGATCCTTCTGGTCAGGGATGTCCGCCTGTGTTCTGTGTGGCAGATCCTTCTGGTCAGGGATGTCCGCCTGTTTTCTGTGTGACAGATCCTTCTGGTCAGGGATGTCCTCCTGTGTTTTGTTTGGAAGATCCTTCTGGTCAGGGATCTCCTCCTTTGTTCTGTGAGGCAGATCCTTCTGGTCAGGGATGTCCGCCTGTGATTTGTGTGGCAGATCCTTCTGGTCAGGGATCTCCGCTTGTGTTCTGTGTGGCAAATCCTTCTGGTCAGGGATGTCCGCCTGTGTTCTGTGTCACAGATCCTTCTGTTCCTTCCGGTCAGGGATGTCCGCCTGTGTTCTGTGTAGTAGATCCTTCTGGTCAGGGATGTTCGCCTGTGTTCTGTGTGGCAGATCCTTCTGGTCAGGGATGTCCGCCTGTGTTCTGTGTGGCAGATCCTTCTGGTCAGGGATGTCCGCCTGTGTTCTGTGTGGCAGATCCTTCTGGTCAGGGATGTCCGCCTGTGTTCTGTGTGACAGATCCCTTTGGTCAGGGATGTCCTCCTGTGTTCTGTTTGGAAGATCCTTCTGGTCACGGATGTCCGCCTGTGTTCTGTGTGGCAGATCCTTCTGATCCTTCTGGTCAGGTATGTCCGCCTGTGTTCTGTGTGGCAGATCCTTCTGGTCAGGGATGTCCGCCTGTGTTCTGTGTGGCAGATCCTTCTGGTCAGGGATGTCCGCCTGTGTTCTGTGTGACAGATCCTTCTGGTCAGGGATTTCCTCCTGTGTTCTGTTTGGAACATTCTTCTGGTCAGGGATCTCCTCCTTTGTTCTGTGTGGCAGATCCTTCTGGTCAGGGATGTCCGCCTGTGTTTTGTGTGGCAGATCCTTCTGGTCAGGGATCTCCGCTTGTGTTCTGTGTGGCAAATCCTTCTGGTCAGGGATGTCCGCCTGTGTTTTGTGTGACAGATCCTTCTGTTCCTTCCGGTCAGGGATGTCCGCCTGTGTTCTGTGTAGTAGATCCTTCTGGTCAGGGATGTCCGCCTGTGTTCTGTGTGGCAGATCCTTCTGGTCAGGGATGTCCGCCTGTGTTCTGTGTGGCAGATCCTTCTGGTCAGGGATGTCCGCCTGTGTTCTGTGTGGCAGATCCTTCTGGTCAGGGATGTCCGCCTGTGTTCTGTGTGACAGATCCTTTTGGTCAGGGATGTCCGCCTGTGTTCTATGTGGCAGATGCTTCTGTTCCTTCCGGTCAGGGATGTCCGCCTGTGTTCTGTGTAGCAGATCCTTCTGGTCAGGGATGTCCGCCTGTGTTCTGTGTGACAGATCCTTCTGGTCAGGGATGTCCGCCTGTGTTCTGTTTTGATGATCCTTCTGGTCAGGGATGTCCGCCTGTGTTCTGTGTGGCAGATCCTTCCGGTCAGGGATGTCCGCCTGTGTTCTGTGTGGCAGATCCTTCTGGTCAGGGATGTCCGCCTGTGTTTTGTGTAGCAGATCCTTTTGGTCAGGGATGTCCGCCTGTGTTCTGTGTTGCAGATGCTTCTGTTCCTTCTGGTCAGGGATGTCCGCCTCTGTTCTGTGTAGCAGATCCTTCTGGTCAGGTATGTCCGCCTGTGTTCTGTGTGGCAGATCCTTCTGGTCAGGTATGTCCGCCTGTGTTCTGTGTGGCAGATCCTTCTGCTCAGGTATGTCTGCCTGTTTTCTATGCAGCGGATCCTTCTGGTCAGGGATGTCCACCTGTGTTTTGTGTGGCACATCATTCTGGTCAGGGATGTCCGCCTGTG